>NC_135497.1:253293169-253482739 GCF_052857255.1 Amblyomma americanum
AAAGAATATACATGAAAGAGGAATGTTGATATCTCAGGAGACATAGTGGCTTCATTTCAAAATTGCCATCATATGCCAAGAATGTTAACTGGTACGTTATTAGGAACCTAATAGCATTCAATGTAAAATGTGCTTAAAAGTATGTTACTGTTCGGTGTACTTCCAGTCTCTTTCATGCATGGCATGAACTACAAGCTGAAAGATATCAGGAATGTGAATGACAGGCAATAGTTCCATGGTTTTGTTCCTATGCAGCAAAACTACAAATCATTAAGCATGCAAGATAAATTAAAGTTGCTTAATTCCGCTAGTTGACATAGAACAAAGGCACCCACTACATTAAATGAGCATTATTACCCTTCAGGAACAGCTCTCAATCGCATGTCCCTCATTCCATTCTGTCGTTCAGGCATGTCCCTGATTTCATAGTAAAATTATGCATAAAATTATGCTAACTTTCCCTAAATACTTTTTTGTCTTGTTTCGAGAATTAGAAAGAAATAAGGAAAAGTATAAAGACCTTTTTACAATTAGTTACATATTTCAGCCACAACTACAGCAGCCGCTCCACCTGACAGGTGCTTTGTTTTATTTTGTTGACATTTATTTTTTAACACCCACACATCCAAGACAAAGTGCTAGCAATGTTGAATATTTTCAGAACAACGTACCATATAGCTGAGTGTAGAGACGTTGGAAGGAAGCTAGGAACTCTGAAAGCCAGCTGCCATTTTTGGTCTGTAAAAGACACACAAAATGCAGTCTATTAACTGAACTTTTATTGTCCTCTAGAGAAACTACACACCATCTGTGCGCTGCGAATGAACAATACAGAGTAAGATGCAATTCTTACCTGATGCTTGAACTCCGACAGGATGAGGCAGAACTGATCAAATGTGATGGGAATGTCATCCATATCCCCTTCACCTACCGACTCTGTCATAGCAAGTTGCTGATTGCACCTGAGTACCTCCAAGCATTCTTGAGGGAGATCTTTCCCTGTCAGCACCTTGAATGCCATTTTAAGCTACAAAATAAAAATGACACTTCACATGAGACAATACAAGATCAAAGCATAACAAGTAGTTTTACACTTTATGTGGTGAAATTTACTTCTACATAACTTTTTTCCCAGTGAAGACAACTTTCAATATACACTAGCAGGTGCTCAGCAGATAGCACGCATAGCATAAAATATGTGCCTAGCATTACACAAATTTGAATTTTCAGTATACATGTGCAATGCACGTACCTAAAACTTCAAAAGCTACCAATCTCAGTCACTTCACCAACAAAGGAGACCAAGAAAAATAAATAATATATAATGAAGGATCACTGGCACCGCATGCCTGTCTTATTTTGTCAAAATATATGCAAGTTACGAAAGCAAAGTCTCATGTCTGTAAACAGCTGGTTCAGGCAACGACACACACTTGCAAGATGTATTTTCCACGAGTGACAGCCCATATAAAAAATGCACATCTTGCAAGTGCTGTAATCAGGGTATTAGCCTTCAGGACCACCTGGCAATGCATGCCAGGTACCAAAACTGATATCACTGCTCTAGCTTTCAAACCTGCGCAGCATGCATCTCTGAGACACCACATTAATGAAGCCTGAGCCAGGAAGAAGTGGAGCCAGTAATCCATTGCAAGGGTAAACATTCAGCAGATAGTTCATAGTACTTACATCTCTTATGTGCATTTTCCCATCATCCGAACAGAAGCTCTCAAATGCTTCTTGAACCTTCCTGCAAGTAAAACAACAGCTCTGTTGGAATAATACCTCTCAATACATTTTTGAAACAATACCGCTTAGTCTTAAAGACAATAACTGTTTTCGTTCATTTAATATCAGCTATGTCCCTCAAAGAGACAATTGATCACTGTATTTTCTTGCATATAAGCCATATAAAAAATTGAAAAAATGCGATCAAAAACATGGGGTGCAGGTTATATGCAGATTTCGGGGGAGTTTGGCTGCACGGCAATGTGCGGTGTCACATACAGCATCCAAAATAAATATCTTCATCGACGATTTCAAGCCGAGAAGTGGCCAACAAAGAGCTATATGCTAAATGGATGCTTGGCGGACTTCACGTCCTTAACTGGTGGGACGTGTCCGAAGGCCAGATATCGCATTGTTTTGCCAGTGGATCATCAATCAGCAACAGCCTGTATGGATTGTTCAATGGTGAGACATTTGACAGTGGTGACAAAGCCTCGGAAGATGGCAATGATAGCGATCACAGAATAATGTGAATCGCGCTGCTCGAAATTATCTCCTTTCGACAGCAATACAACCACCGTCTGCGCATTTCCAAAATTGTCTAGTCATACTGCCTTCAGGTAAGTGTGTGGGTCATACGTGGGGAGTTTTTTTTTCCAATTGCCTTGGTCAAAATGAGGGGTGCCAGTTATATACCGGGGAGGTATATGCACGAAAATACGGTATCTTTTCTGTACACCACATGCGTTTTTTGTCAGACCTACACAACTCACTTTCTGCATCATGATGCAACATTCATTACTTTATTTTCCATAGTGTGTCACGCTGTCTGAAATCTATTTTCAAGCCTTTTTGTTAGACTTCAAGTTTTAACCCCATACTTGAGGACTGGCAGGGCATAATTATAACACATATTAAACATTCCTGTACCTGTCAAATGCTCAGCAAATCATTTTCATTCTCCTGGTTATTTCCTTCTAATGGTCCATGTCTGCAGTTACATGGTCTAGATAAACCTACTTTCTATTCTGACTTTTCAATACCTCATCACCTATCATAAACAGTTGTTTCCTTCCCAGACTGCAGATTACTACTTTTTCTTCCTTCATATGAATTTTTAGAATCACTGTTGTACCTTTCCTAATAAGGTTCGGAATCCACTACTGGAACATCACCTGAGTTTGCAAAATGTCATAAGCAAAATGAAGGTTGCTAAGGTATTAAAGGAGTACAGACACCTAATTTTTGGGTATGCATTTTCTTCTTTGTAATGATGTGCAAGGCATCTGTATACATGGATTACCACGTGGCATTTGCCTATGAACGCTAAATAATTTATAATTGAATTTCTCTCTGCTGATGCTGTTTCGGTTTCAACAGCCGAACGGTGGCTGTGACGTCAAAGTTGTGTATATAAAACGCAAGGCATGAAAAAACAGATATAATCACTGCTTCATCATTTTACTTCCCTCCCTACAACGCCAAAGACAGCCTGCCTCAACAGGTGGAATGACAACAAATGAAGAACCAGCAATTATATTGCGGTTTTTGCATGCTCCATATGACCTAAGCACAACTTTGACATCACAGAGCTGTTGAAACTGAAAACAGCACAAAAGAAAAATTCGGTTATAAATTATTAAGCGGTTATAGGCGAATACCACATGGTAATTCATGTACAGTTATGTCCTACGCATCACTGCAAAGAAGGCGTGCCAAAAAAAATAACGTGTCTATATTCCTTTAACTCCAACTCAGTAAAGGGCTACTCCAGAAGTTTTTCCAGAATTAAGAGTTAATGACTGCACCATATTCACAGGAGTCGCCTGTCTCTGACACAACAATCCGTTTTTCAAAATACCAAGTTAAAACCAAAACTTGCTTCATGGCCAGGGACGATGTTGATGATGTCACAGACGTTATTCGAAAAACACTCATACGGGTATTTAATGGCTGAAACAGCAACTGAAAATGACAACTCAGTTTACAAAATGCCAAAGATGACCCACCATATTTTCTGGTGCATGAGACACCTTTGTATAAGCCGCACCCCCCACATATACAGGCTTTCAACGAAAATGTTGGTATATAAGATGCGCCTCAATTTACCCAGATAGCGTAATGAGACTTGATTATGCATGCTTGCGCGACCATTGCAAAATGCTCTGTGCCTGAGGGAACACTCTTTACATGCGCGAAATGATAGGAAAAAAGAAGCAACACTCACACCCCCCAAAAAACTCTTGCATAGGCACAGCAGCATCATAGCATTTTTACTCGAAGCCTTCATCTTCGGAAGTGCTATCAAAAAGTATGCCGATTACTCGCGACAGAACTACTGAGACCTCCTCTTCGCACTCAGAAGTGCTGCTCTGGTCGTCGTCATGCTCGTGCACCGATGAAGCTATAGAAGGCCAGCCTTGTGGAAGCCTGCAGTTATCATTGCCACTGTAACTGCACTGCAGACCTCATGGACCCACTACGGAACTTCGCTAAACAAAGTGCGCCTCATGCGTCCAGTTCCGGTGAAGTTGTGATCACCTTCGCTCATCCACACCTCCCAAAGTGGATCATTTTATCACGGCTATAGTGCAATACTTGCAGCCACCCATTCTAGAAAAAAATTATTGTGGGACTGTAAAAAGAATGAAAAATAATGTGTCCCTGTCCATGCCGATTCTAGACAAAAGTAATTTTGGGACTATTAAAGAATGAAAATTAAAGTGTCCCTGAACATCAACCCAAGTTATTTCCGCACTAAAAAAAAAAAAAAGAACACATAGATAAACCGTTGTATAGCCGCACTACCGAACTTTTGAAAAAAAAAAAAAAAGCCGCATCTCATACACCAGAAAATATGCTAATACAAGCCTCAAAACTTGTTCACACGAGGAACGCACAATAACGCGCAATCAATGCTTGTGACATCGCAAATTCAGTGTTGCCTGCAGAAATCGGCCGAATTGAGGCCATGGAAACTGGAAACTATAAAATCGATTTGCAAAGGAATGACTTTCCACAACGCTCCCAAGCATGGTAGAAATGATCAGGACGGAGAGCAAAACTTGCAGTAAAAGTACAATTACAATATGTGAGCCTCAAAACACCTCTGGAGTTGCCCTTTAACTCTCGTGTTCAATACTTCTCAATCCTTAATATTTCCTGTAGTCATACAAAATAAGTAGCAAGAGATTGCACTTCCATGACAAAAACAGTTTCTGAATGGTATTTTCTCACTCCTGTTTACAGGTCTAGGTTTACTGAGCAGTTGTTCTAGATATCTTCCAGCTCATTTAGGTATGCTTTTTTTTCACCTTGGTTATGCAATACCTGCATGGCTGATGTTTCCACTGGATTAAAAGCTCTTGCAAGTGTTGGAGGCCACATGTAGGGACTCATGATATTTTGCCTATTCCTTGACTGATGGCATGAGTATGATCTATTGTTGAGTACTGTTTCTAAAAACCAGCCCACTTGCAGGATTGATTCAAGGCTGACATCAAATTAGTTTCAGGACAGCCTTAATGGCATTTTTCTTCATGCATTTACTAGACCTGAAAGATAGGGCACATGACAACTGTGCTCACGCATACAAGACTGTCACAAAGTAAAAACAAGCGCCAAGCACTTGTACGTAGTTTCAAATACCTGCGGCATGTATGTACGGCATGCAATATGTAAAGCACATTACCTACAACAGCAATTGTGGAAGACAGCTCAAGTAGCCTATTATTATCACAATATTCGCTACTTTAGGTTAATGCACTGGCATATCCATTTCTTGCACACCAAAACCCCTAAAGCTAAATCCATAATTCCAAGTGATGCTTTCTCACAAGCAATTTTAATAAAATTCTCTGCCTTAGAAGTTTGTCACCTTGTCAAAATCATACAGGAAGTTAATGAGCAAATTCCTTGCAACTTACTAGCTGCCGCAGTAGCTGAGTGGCGGCGCTCGGCTGCTGGCCCGAAAGACGCGGGTTAGATCCCGGCCGCGGAGGTCGAATTTCGATGGAGGCGGAATTCTAGAGGCCCGTGTACTGTGCGATGTCAGTGCACGTTAAAGAACCCCAGGTGGTCGGAATTTCCGGAGTCCTTCACTACGGCGCCCCTCATAGCCTGAGTCGCTTTGGGACGCTAAACCCCCATAAACCAAACCATAAACTAAACCTTGCAACTTACGTATTTATTCGAATCTAGGCCGATAGTTTTTTTTTCAAATAATCATATTCCAAACTCTAGGGTCGGCTTAGATTCGAGGATTTTGAAAAACGCGCCAGTTTTTGATTGAAACTGCTAAATATGGTGCATAGCGAGCACCATCTAGAAAAATCAGTATCGCAGCTGCTACTAGCCGTGCCAGTAGCCAACCGTACACAAGCGAGGTCACCATTTTGACCTGTGTCGTGTCAACCGTATCGGTGTGCGGCGTGGTGTTATCGCGATGGCACCAATCAGAAGATACCACTACAGTGCCGCTTTCAAGCGAAAAGTTGTGATAGCCGCAAAGGCATCGTCGAACCTTCAAGCCGGGCAGGAATTCGGCGTCGACGAGAAAAACGTCTGTCGTTGGAGGGGACAACGACAGCAGCTTTTTGCGTGCGCCGCAACAAGGATGGCATTTAGCGGACCAAAGAAAGGCCGTCACCACGAAGTGGACACAGTTTTGGCCGACTTTGTTTGGACGCAGAGAACAGGTGCCCTTCCAGTGACAACAGAAGTGCTCCAAGCGAAAGCTAGGAAAATTTCGAGGGAGTGAGGCCTAACGCCAAAGGATTTCAAAGCCAGCCGGGGCTGGCTTCAGAAATTCATGAAGCGCTTGGCTTCAGCCTCCGACGTCGCATTTCAATTACCCAGAAGCTGCCAAACGATTTCAAAGAAAAGCTGATAGCTTTTCAGCACTACGTGCTGCGAAAGAGAGAAGCGGCAGGCTACAACCTTGGGCAAATCGGCAACGCCGACCAGACGACTGTGTATTTTGATATGCCAGTGGCGTACACCATGAATGAAAAGGGTGCCAAGGAGGTGAGGGTGCGCTCTACGGGCTATGAGAAACAGTGTGCAACTGTGATGCTGTGCTGCACAGCTGATGGACATAAACTTTTTCCTTATATGATATTTAAAAGGAAGACTCTGCCTGCCCGAGAAACTTTCCCAAGAAATGTCATTGTGCGGGCAATAGAGAACGGGTGGATGACGGGTGTGATGGTGGAAGAGTAGGTTAAGATTGTGTGGCTACGACGTCCAGGGGCCCTTTTGACAAAGAACTCGCTCCTTGTCGTTGACTCTTACCGTGGGCACTTGACCGACAATGTGAAGGCTGCGTTCGCCCAAGCGAACACGGACCTCACTGTCATACCGGGCGGCATGACGGGCCAGGTGCAGCCACTTGATGTCTGCATCAACAAACCTTTCAAGGATCGTCTGTGGAAATATTACACGGACTGGTTGACTGACGAAGACCACATGCTAACGGCAATGGGCCGCATCAAACGTGCATCGCTATCACAGCTGGCAGCTGGGTAGCTGCAGCGTGGGGCGACATCCCAGGTATTTTGATTGTGCGCGCCTTTTAAAAAGTGCAGCATATCTAATGCGTTTGACGGTACCGAAGATAGTGCACTGCTTGAAGGTGACAGTGACAAGGAACACAGCAACGAGTCTAGCAGCGACGACGACGTTGAATGAGCTCTGCACGTTCACATTCAATAAATGCTGTTTGCATTTTGTGAATGCTGTCCTCGCTTTTTTTGTTTGGCCTACATTCGAGGTAATATATATTTTTTTTGTTGGCTTCGGACTTTAGGGGGTCGGCTTAGAATCGGGGTCGGCCTAGATTCGAGTAAATACGGTATCTAAACCACTTATTGGCTTTACTTGGAACTGAACATGAAAAAAAAAAAATAAGGAGAAAGCAGAGTGTGTTCACAGTACATAATGAAAAAAAAAAAGAAAGCAGCTTATGACAGGCTCACTTTGAACAGCCACTGTTAAATTTCTTGATACCCCACATAAGAGGCCAAACTCTTCAAAACTTCCAGCACACCCTTACTTAATAAGCTTAGGGTTTCTGGAAGCTTTAATCCAGAGTGCTCTCAGAAGCACACTTTCCAACTTTTCTGCAGCATGAATGAACAAGTGAAATGAGTTGCAGGCTCACAGGTACTTATCGCCCAGAGGAAGGTGTGGCACTTGGACAAGGTTCTTGTGACAACTGATGTCCTGAGGCCAGAGGTCCTCTTTAAGGCAGCGGTTGGTCACCTCCAGGGCATCGGATATGCCTTGAAAGACAGGAATACCACGCATCTCCACCAGATCTCGCAAGTAGTTACGGCCTTGCAGCAGGTCTTCATACTCCTTTTCTGAGATGGGTTCACCCAGAACCAGACTGCCTGCCGGCGACTGTTCATTGAGGATCAGAATCAGCTTGCGCCGGGTTCCTGCAGAAAAAAAAGCCTCTCCTTTAAAGCTATGCAAAGCAGCAACCCAACACTAAAGTATAGGGAAACTACTAACAAGGCACGAGTGGCAGCTAGCTGGTGCTTCATAGTGGAGGTATCAGTTAAGCGCGATATGTCCACAAGGGAAAGTACCTCTGCTGGTCTGGAAATGCGTAACCGTTATGCATCACAAATAGACATACAAAGTGTTGCCAAATACTTATAATGAAAATATATCAGTCACTGCTAGCAACTCAATGGGACCCAAGAAATATTAATTCAGCTGATCAGGCATCCACCCAAAAGCACTTCCTTTAACTCTTCCTTTTAAAAGCAAACTAGGTGCACTAAAAACTTCAAGAAACAGTTCACAATGAACATATGTGCTGCTGCTCAGCATGTAAACATCATTATATGTATTCACATGTGTGCAGGCGTATGTGTATGTGCAAAACGGGTTAAAGTATTAACAACAACACAGTTAGGCAAGTTTTGTTGGAATGTAGAGTGGGGTACTGTAAACACTTGGCACTCTCAGCAAACAAACTACCAACAACGTGCAAAGACTTTTCCAGTTCAACAAACAACAGGCGGAAAGAAATCCCTCCAAATCTGGCCAACAGGCAATCACGGAAATTCTCACTTCTCTTAGCACAATTTGTGTGCTCTCCCTACAGTCTTGTTGAGCACGGCAAATGGAAAGACATTTAAATTCTGGCATCAGTTACACAGTCCCCTAATGTAAATGTCAGTAGCTACATCAAATCACTTGGGTTCAAGAGGTCTAAAGTGCGCATGCAGGAATTCCACATGGTGTGTAAAGTTCCAAACACCCAGGAGCACAAGCCCCTAGCGACACGGGACATGACAAGACATGCAAAGGCTTGCCACTAGCTCATTTCATTACTCCTTCAAGACTGTAGAAACAAACAAAGCTACATGTTGCAAACAGTTCAAGTTGCTAATAGCTTAACTTCACTTAGTGTAGGACTCATTTGGCATACATCATACATATGAAAGCATCAAAGATATAGCCCTGAGAAATGTTTCTTTGCCAACACAAGCCGTTTACAGAACACAGCTTCCATAATAAACAACACTGTGGAAACAAAAATGAAAGAGACAGCTTTAAAGAGAAAATAGAAATCACACAAAGAAGGCACACATACCAGCAATGTGGGCTGACTCTATCATAGAAGCAACTGATCTTGTCTGGTTGTCAATAACAAACATCATGACTTTAGCATTCTGGAATGGCAAGAAAAATAAAGCACTGGTATAATATTTAAACCAAGACCAGTCCTCACCGTATACCAGAATCACTAAAGCAATCAACAACATACATCACAGGTAAGATTAAAATACACTCAGATGTAGAAAGCTAAACTACGCACCTCTTTTGCTTGGTTCTCAAGTTCGATCAGTTCAGGTATCCATTGAGTCACCTGCTGGAGATAGAACAGTGAGCTTGCATGCTAAGAGGTGATAAAAATATGCACAATACCAACAGCTACCACCAACGATTTGTACTCACTGGGTTGTAGTATGAGATGCCATATGACTTGAGTTTTGGGATAGCAACATCTTTTCTCCACGTGGTCGGATTACAGGAACCACCCAGGAAAACTAAATGAAACAAAAAAAAGACTGATTGTTACCAGGAAGACTGAAACTGAATAATAGTAAAGTTAACTGTACAATGACATTCATATTTAAGTGGAGGTGGAACACTCACCATCATATGAACTTTCCACTGAAGCATGGTGCAAAGGAGAGAAAAAGAAGCAAGAAATTAGCTCTCCAAAACAAAAGCCAAAGGAAGCAAAAAGCAAATTGCAGTTGCACAGCTAAGCCCATCATGGCTGTAGATGGGTACACCAAACAATAACGTAAACCTAAAATAACGAAGTAACTACCCATCTATTTATTCAATTATGAACGTTAAGATACTGTTTATCCAGGAGAAAGGCCAGACAACAGAGGAGTTTTCATTTTCAGCCAGTCATTAGGTGATAAAATGTGATAAAAAAAATCATCATAAAGAACTGAAATGTAACGCTCACCAGATTCTGACCTCCTTTTCATGAGAAGTTTACGCACATCCTTTGCAGGCTTTGAGAGAGGTTGAGACCTAGGCAGCCTGCAGAGTAAACCAAAGTGAACAGTTAAAATTTTGTTGTGCAACTCTTTACCGATTTTTAAAATTACTGGCTTGTAGTTCCACTGAGAACTCATTAGCTGAATTGCAAATGGTGCTGTGAATAACATTCATTCCAATGTCAAAGTCGCCAGCATTGTGCTTACCGTTTCTCGTGTGCATATTTCATTTCTGAAGAGAAGAAACAGAAACTTCCCACAGTAAAACTGTTGTTATGGGTATGAGAACATTGCCACATTTCATGAACTGCAAAAAAAAAAAGGAGAAAGAGATGGGGATAGATGAAATACATGGTGGCGGTGGTGGTACATCACTGATAATAATGACAGGTGAGACTATGAATTTATAGAGAGAAGGAAACCTAATTAAATACATGAACAGAGCCTTTGGTCACCATTTCAGCTTTTCCCACATAGCAGAGTGGACTACACAAATGCAAGTAGCACTATGGATGGCATGGACAGATTCCTGTTCCCAACACCTCTTTGCATTAAGGTGAATGCAGTGGCAAATTATTATAGCCAAGTGCACTGAAACGGTCACAGCTGAGATCACAAAATAAGCAAAGGAAAGTCAATACGGTGCTTTAAGAGCCTAATAGACAACACATGATATCATGGACACCCCAATGGACCAGTACTTTTGGCTTCCACTGCACTAGTAACATGAAGTGGCTTATTAGATAAATATGCAACTGTTTACTCTCCCGTAAGCATGATGGCTACTGCGATTTCCGTGCGAGCTGCCTATGTTGCAGGATGCCTTGCCAGGATCAAAAAGAGAAACGCCACTAGCGTTGCTGGCGAAACACTTGACACACTGAGGACGAACTAAAATGAACTACCTTTGGGCACAAAAAGAACAGAGATGTATGCCAACCGATCAAATGTGGCTGAATGCTGTGCTGCCCTGCACTGACAGTACTTCTCTGACAGCTATGTGAAGCAAAATCAATCGAAAGCGTGCCTTTGGCCACAAACACTCTTCTGCACTGGATCATGAGTGGTGACTGATGATGCTCATGTAAAATTGGCAGAAAACCATGCCCAACGAAATTGATGAGCAAACAAACCAGCAACAAGGCAATACAAGACAAAAAACACATTTAGCAGAGGACTAAGATATAAAGAAGGGGGAAGCAGGCAAAGGGATAGACAGCAGAGCCCTTAACTCGGGCACTAGCATGAGTGCTGTTGCTTACCTTTGCACAGATATTTACAGGACTCCGCTTTCAGTCCACTTCCATGGCAAATTAACTTACAAAAAGCACATAAATAAAAAGGAGGAGGTGCTGCATGGGTACTAAAGAGAGCACTGAAAAACAGCAAAAAAAAACAGAAAAAGGAGGGGATCAGGCTTCGGGAAGCAAATAGTTACCTTGTGATTCAGTTGGGTAGATCTCCAAAGTGTGAAACAATGGGAAGAGATCTTGTTGAGTTAGGCTCCCAGCTTTCCCACTAAACTTGCTCCATGCCTCTACAGCCTTGCTGAAAATTGCCAGACAGCAACCATGGCCCCAATATAAGCTTACTGAACCTCAAGTACTTTGTCGAGTTAAGGCTTTTATAAAACACGCTTTAAGCACACAAAGAATCAAGCAATCAAGCTGACATGCCTCTACAGCCTTGCTGAAAATTGCTAGACAGCAACCATGGCCCCAATATAAGCTTACTGAACCTCAAGCACTTTGTCGAGTTAAGGCTTTTATAAAACACGCTTTAAGCACACAAATAATCAAGCAATGAAGCTGACAGGCAACCCACCCTCTCAAATACCTCTCAAATTTGTGTCACGAACTATCAAAAACGAAAGCAGCAGCTCACCTAGAGAATAATCCAACCGGAATAGCTGTCATGGTGCAAAAACTTTCCCTTGCCATTTTCAAAACACTCACAAGGAGAACGTCCAAGAACTGCAAAAAGAAAAAAAAACAAAATACAAAGTTTAAGGTGACTGTGGGTATAAGGCGAACGCAGATGCAATAAAGCAAAACATTTTAATTGACCCAGGAATCTGGTAACGTGCCCAAGAAACCCAACACAAGCTGATCTCAGTGGTGTCAAGATTCTAAGGGAAGACGCAAGTAGCTTGAATGAACACAGGAGTGAGCGTTTATGCGGTTGGATTAATTAAATAAGGAGGCCACTCGCTCTCTACGTTACTCACATATTGAAGCCCGCATGTTTGTATGCGTCGAAGTGACACCCTCGCAGAGCTTGACATCGAACTGTCGCGAGGCCGCCTCAGGAAACACGAAAACAATACATTGTGAAGCACGGGAACAACAGTCACTTCAGGGGTTTACTGGTTTCAGCGAAATGCGGCCAGTTTCGCCTTGGACCATTACAACTAGCAAGCTACGCTACAGATCTGAAGACTCCCAGCGCGCCATGATAGCCAGACAGCAACGCTATTGACATTAACACTCACGTGACCGCAGCCACGCATTGACCATTAACTTCATTCCGTGACATTGCGATGCACAACACTACAGGGCAGCGTAAAAAAAACAACATACAATTATTTATGCACTTCTGATGCTTAAAACGCAATATGTTGAAAGTCAGGTACGTTGTAGCAGCTGTCGTCTGCTAGGCCGCTTTTTTAACTGGCGCAGCTCGCGTAGAGGCATACGGAATGTCTCGAGATAACGTTTCAGATTAACATAAACATGCCAACTAAACAAAAATGCGCGTTTTATTCTGTTTCAAAATTCTTATTTCGATAGTCAGTACTACAGAAAGGCCTCGATACACCTTAGTACGCCATGCACTCGCTTTCACTTGGAATAGCATACATAATGCGCGCAGCTGGCGAGTGCGGCTGTGCGGTTTACCTCAATCTCAGCATTGTCCCGGAGAAATTCGCATCGCCGCCGCGCCCCCCTGCTGCTTCTCAAAGTCACGAGCACAAAATCTGCCTAACTCTCACAACACTGCGATCAGAGAAGAAAAAAAAAAGGTGAAAGGAATCATAACAGCAAAGGTCTAAAACAGCGCCGTCTAAAACAGATATTGAGCAGAGCTATGCGCTGTATCTGTACTACTCCAGACTCCTTTTCAGTTAGGCGCTATATAGCTTTGTTTATAACAATAATTTCGTTGCAGTGTGAATGGGAATGGAGGTTTACGGGACAAGAAAGAAGACTAGGGAGAGGGGGAAGAGGCCGCATAGGGCAGCGATTGGTTAGACTCCTCCCCCATCTTTTCTTTTTTTTTTCCTACGTCCTTAGCGTACAGACCCGCTTGGCATGGTTGCGCTAAACGGGGACTTGGGGATCGGACCCGCACCAGGTGCGTTTCTGAGCGTATGCAATGAAGTACAAGGAAGGCAACTTATATACGCAGTCGCAATTTATTAAAGCCATCGCGCTGGTTACACGTGTACTCGTATAGTTCAGTGAACGCATTATTAGCGGCCACATATTTCTATATTCGTTTCGCTCTATTTAGTGATAATAAAGCGATATTCAATATAATGTATTCTCGCTGAGCATGATCTTCGCTAAAATATTATTGGACAAGAAGAGAGAGGGGCGAAGTACAGGGCACTGCGCATAAACCTCGAAAGACGAACAATTCACGTTGAAAGTATTCTTATCATGCGGTCAGTGTTATTTGGTTTATGGTTTATGGAGGTTTAACATAGATTTTTTTGCACAAAGAGAAGGAAGAAAACGGAATATTAAATACAGGCCGTATTCGACAAAACGTCCCAGGTCGCACCGAACTTTAGAATAATGTTATAAAAATGTTATGGAAGTCGCAGTAACATTTTCTTATATTCGAACTTTACATTAACGTTAAGAATTTACGTGCAACGTTACATTTTGTGTCTAGCGCGTTTGTTGAACGTTCCAAGTCAAATTGTTTTAAACATTATTATAATGCTCGAGTCATAACTATAAAACAACATTGCAGATAAATTTCACGCCATGGGTCCCATAACTTTTTCCCCCTAAACATTTGACCAGCACTGTTTCCACTTGGACTTATTGATCAATTCGCTCTCGCCCTACCATAAGCTTGCCGTCCCGGTTAGCTCAGTTGGCAATAAAGACAACAAAAAGTCCCGGCTAGCTCAGTTGGTACAGCGACTGCTCCGGTGAGGCGGGGGTCCCGGGTTCGAACCCCGGACCGGGACGAATTTTTCTTTAACTGCGAAGTTTCTGAGAAAGCTGCATAGCTTTCCTCTGTAGCCGCATGGTTGCGCTTGGGTGGACATCAAAGAGTAATTACTCCCTTATTACAAATCTACTCCACCTTGGGTTTTTTTATTCCCCGAAACATTTGACCAACTTTTTCCGCTGTTCTTACAGCGAACATGTTTTTCAACTAGCAGTACTTTGTAACTAAATCTCACAAATTGTGCCCACCATAGAATGCGTGCACAACCTCATTATTTTGTTAGAAAACTTTGCTTATTACCGATTCGCCACTGCTACTCGTGGGACGCCGCTCAGTAATGGGTATATAAGCTTTACTCTACGGCACCCGTTCGGCGGTGAGTGTATGAGTTGCATATTGTGCTGTATGGTGGAGGTGAAGTATCGCCCTCATCGATGTTTCTCGCAGAGCGTTGATTGAATTGTGAACCTTCACAACTGGCGGGCCATGCATGCTTGTGCAGAGTTGCTTTACCATTGTCGAGAATGTTACATTTATGTTATTGAAATATTTAATTAAGGTTAAGGAAACTTATTCCAATGTTTACTTCTAGCATTACAAAAACTTTAGAGAAAAGGACATTAAGAACTTTAAAACAATGTTTGACCAAACAAAAATGTAACATTGTTGTAATGTTTCGGTGCTACCTGGAGCCATTATGCCAACGTACAATTTTTTGCGCGATTCTCTTTATGGAGGGAGGGGGAAATGATGACTTTTAATGGCGCAAGGGCAGCTTTGGCCCAAGAGCGCCATGGCACAACGTGGGGTATATGCCAATTTTTCCAAGCATTTCACCCCATAGAAGCCAAGCATTGGGTCAAGAAAAGGGAAAACTTGTGCAGTCTAACGCGGCTCGAAGGTGATCACTTCAGGCTTAAAACCTGCTCAGGTTGAAGTGCTCTAACACAGTTTATTTGCAAAAGGACGCTACAACGAATACATGAGCTCATACTTCATCTCGCGAGTTATTTGCAGCACTGTGAAACACCTGGTAGCAACAAATAGTCCTTCGAATATCTGAGCTGTGTTGTGACTATTTTTCAAGCATATATTGCAGTAATTGAAAACGTAGTTCGGGATGGTGTTTTGAAGGCGTAGCGAGTGCTTCATTCACTGGTTGAATCAACAGAGAAAGTCTGCACGAACACAGGATAATATTACAGTATTGTTTTAAGTTGAAGAAACGTTACATGCCTCATAGTGACGTTATGCTAATGTTAAAGATTAACAAATAACGACGTTATATCTTGTATTGTAAATATAAAAGTTGAATGTTAAAATTAAACATTATGCTGATGCTGTACTCTAAATGCTATTATAATGTTAAATATAACAAATAACGTAATATGTTGTATTATTAACATCAGTTTAAGCTTCAAATTAAAAATTATGTTAATGCTTCATTTGCCCGACCCATGCATATTTCATGGTTTAATAATCTCAAGCACTGTGTTCCATAAATTTTCCCACTGTTATGTTACTCAACTAGAAGAATTTTACCATAAATATCTTAGATGGTACCTACCATGGATTGCATGCAGAGCCCAAAACCTTCATTAGAAAACTTTGCTTATTACCAATTCACCACTACCACTTATAGGACACCCTTCCTGGCTGGCTGTAAAAGCTTGGAGGGGAGTGTATGAGTATCATGCATGTGTTAATTTGCCACCTTAGCGAAAGTTGCATATACGTTGTTTAAATTTTATTGCAACGTTTATTGTAACGGTTCATAAACTTCAGAAAAAAAACGTTAAGAGCAATGTATTAACGTTTGACCAAAACAAAAAAAGGACATTGTTCTAACGTTTCGGTGCTACCTGGTTGGGGATCAAACCCCGCCCCTTACGCATATGAGGCGGATGCTCAAAACCCTATTCCACTGCTTCGGTGCGGAATGGAGAAATCGACTGCAGTAAACCGCCCTGAGGACGAACAAAAGGAACGACAAGAATTTGTAGCTGCATAATTTCTTGAAACTAGTTATGCCAAGTGCGTGCTGGATGGAACAAAGAATTAGGTGCACTTACGGCGTTACATATTTGCGGCATCGCCATAATAATGAACGCCCTTAGGATGACAACGCCTTACGTCAGACGATTCATATCTGAGCTGATTAATTACTTCCATCTGCTGCGGAGATAGGTGCTCTGTAGCGAAAGGTGCCACACTTATGCCCGTAAAGGGAGATTTATCGAAAATTCTCGGAGCAGGAGGTTGGGAGAAGCCGTCCCACATTCACAATGCACTTCGGAGCTTTCTTTACAGCAAAAAAATATTGCACAATGTTGTTTTTTAACAAAAACTTCTCGCTCAGGAAGGGGGACATGATATACCTGGCTGCACCTGGCCTCAGGTACAGTCCGTGTATACTTCAGGTTGCTCGTAAATCTGTAGTCATTCTGGATATGAAACTGAGTAATGGATTCAGAACCGCGTGAGCCGCAATGAGCGGTAATGACTCCGGGACAGCGTATATCCTAGCTGGCTGTCCCGGGATCGGCTGAGTCGCGTCGCCGTCAGCCACCTATGAGCGCGCTATCAGCTTTGCGAACTGCATGTCCCGACTACACGCACGCAACTACAGCGCCGCTTCGAGCCACCTGCAGCCGCGCGGAGTAGTCGGCGCAGTCGGTCGCTGAGAGATGTTGCGTGCACCGAAGAAAACGAGTGCATAGAGTTTGCCATTTTCCTGGATTCTTTTCTTCAACACCAACCGAACATTCAAGCATTGCTCGGCATACCCGGGGACTTGGCCGACTAGATGCTATATGTAGTTCTTGGGATTGATTTCAGGAAATACATGTGCTGTTAAAAGTGCTGTTAATTCGAAATCGATGTGCACAGCGCCATGTCGACTGGAAAATAATGCGTGATGAACAAGGCAGCAGATGGTATTGCTTGGACACAGCTGTACGTGTAACTGTGCACTTAAAAGAAGTAACCAAGGGGCTGCAATGATAATAACAGGTTAGTGCCTATCGCACGACACGTTTCAGTATTGAACAGCGTATTAGCGGACATCAATACTGCACGTAACAACGCTCTGCAGTGTGGCCTTCGACGTCTTCTGTCGCGTCTGGTTACAACTACTAGCGGTCTGGTCTAGCTGGCTGACCATTCGTGCGCGCTGTAATGTTAAATGCCGGCCAGGTATTTCACCTCAGATGTTCTGAAATTGAGTGAGAAGAGCGCTTTTTCAGCATAGCACTGTCAGCGGTGTACCGCATCAGAATACGCCTAAGACGTTCAAACTATATTAGGGTGGTTAACTAACACTGAATAGTTAACTTTTTAACTATTCCTGTTTGTCCCTTTATGTAGTGAGAGGCATGTAGGCCCACCGTAATTTCCATATCAGTTTTATTTCTAAAACGCAGTTACCCTCGGCCCTGTGGCCCAAAAAACTCTGCCTACATTGCGCCAAAATACATGCGCTTTCGAAAAGCTTGCAGGCAAAGCGACCTCTCCAGTGCGCGCAACTGACATTACTTACGGTAGGATACACACCTCTCAGTAAATAAGGAGACTGACAGTAATAGTTAAAACGATAACTATTCACTATCAGTTAAACACCCTACTAGTATGGACGTCTTCGCTGTATTCTGATGCGCTACACGTTTGACAATGCTATGCCGAAAAAAGCTCTCTTCTGAATAAAAAAAAAAGACTTTTAAAAGTGCAGAACATCTTAGGTGAAACACCCGATATATGGACTCTCAAGAAACCGGCTGGCACTGATGCGTCGAGCGTTCGAGTGTTGTTACCAACAGCACTGCCGGTGCGTTCCTTCTTGTATAAGCAAGGCTGCTGCTACTTTTAGTGACTGGCCAGGTTAGTTGCATCTATAACTTCAATTCACAGCATTTAAATTTACAGCAACGGTGGAGTCGGGCAAACGAGAAACAAATACATACGCAGATAAAAACAAGCCGCTGGAAATGGGAGTTATAATCACATTTGAAGTGCAGCGGCTCTGCTTAGGGCATTGGAAGTCGACTTGAAATGGCAATAAACAAAGCGAGAACACAACTGGCGCTGTCATCGGGCAGAATTCAACGAGCCACTCGATCCATGTACGATGACGGCCGCGCGGTCTGTCAACACGGGTTCACTTTCGCCTTGTCCACGAATGTGCTTCTGAAATAACATCGCGTTAGGCAGCGCGGTGATGAGCCTCACGCCTCGAAGACATTCGGAAGTGTCGACACACCGAAACGATACGTCTGAACACAGAAATGCAACACTTCAGCGTGGAATAAACACGAGCGAAGGATGGCAGGACCAGCGCACACGCGTCCACAGCCACCCCGGGTCCGAACAGCACGAACGCGGGCACAGCCACCCAGCACACGCCTCGAGGAGCGTCCGCGACGGCACGCGTTCGGTGATGAAGAGGAGCCATCGTTGCGTCCCCACGTACCTGGCGAGAGGAGCCGGCCGCAGGAGCATCTCGTGGGGCCGTGCGGGCCGGTAGTGTCAAACACGTGCGCTCAGAGGGGAGGCGACGCAGCGCGCGGGTGGCCCGGCCGGAGGGGCGAGCGGCGGCACACAGTCTGGGGAAAGCTCCAAGCGGAAACTCCGAATGGCGTTCGCGCGCTCCGCCTGCGGTTATATCTGCCATGCCTCCCGGAGTGACATCATGGGCGAGCGACGTCACGAAAACGTCACATCGGAAGGGTAAGGCGGAGAGAGGGAGCGCCCATGTTGTATGTATATATATACGCTCTCTTTCTTTGTTCGCATGGCGGCCGCATTGTGTGTGCGGTCGGGAACTTCGCCGATAAATGCACCTCCTCCCACGTGAGTGCGTGCGTGCGCCGCGCACGATCGTGGAGGAGGGCGCGCGAGGGTGGCACCCAGTATTAGTAATCGCTCGGCACTCGTCTGTCCGCGACAGTGAACACTGCTCCAACTGTCGACCAAGCTCCGAAAAAAAGGGAAGTCGAACCTCACTGGTAGCGCGTGCCGTCGCGAGTTGCGTTGAAAGCGCCGGTTGCTTACCTCCTCTGGACAGGCCCCTCGGGGCAGCTTACGGCGAGGCGACGACACAAATGATACGACAATAATACGAAGTTGTCTCCTTGCTGCGACATCGAGAGAACACATGTCCTAAGCCTTCCCCAAGGAAATGGCTACTAGCTGTGCAGCTGAAATGGCCAAGATGCATCGGCCATCGATGTTAGCGCTGGCATCCCTTGCCGCCATTTTGAAGTGTAAACGGTCGAATTAATTGCACATCGCAATGCGCTGCTTCACACTACAGCGTACAGCCAAGATTACGCAGTGTCTTTCGAAACATTAAAGGCGTGCAGACGTCTTGTCCACACTCCACAGCCAAGTACGAAGCTGCCGACGATAAGCTACTCCGAGCAGTCGGCAATCGTGTGAAGGCGACCACATGTTCTAAATGCTTAGATTTCCCGGGTGTTCCTTCCACGCTGACAGGTGCAATGTCAGAGAGCGCTGCCGAGATAGGAGTGCGCTGTAATCTGCGTATCTAGTCCTAAATGCTATCAGCGCTAAGGCCTATAGTGAGGGCCATCCTGCGGGTAGCTTTAGCGCTTATCATGTACCGAAATGCAAACCGCAACGTTTGTACGCGGTCTCAAAGAGCTTACTGTCCTCCCCACTGTCCCTACGTGTCTGCATGTCTGCGTGCACTCGCCTTTTTCTGGCGTTGGAACGCGAACCTTTATCTAGGTGCCGAGGAAGCCGGTACAAGGGTTCAGCGGTCGTGGAGCTGTTCCCTGTCCAAAGCGATCAGGAGACGGCCCACAAGGCGCCTGCGCGTTGATCGCAGACAATTCGAATGAAGGCGCGGACTACGTGGTAAACCTTGAAATAAGCGCGGCTATCGGATGTTTCAACTTGTTGACACGAAGTCTGAGCGCACATGCAAGGCAGACGTCGCCCCAGCTCTTGTCGTGTAAGACCACCAAAACTGCGGTACGAAGCGTGAGAACAGTGCTCACAGCGACGATTCAATTCGCTTGCACTTTATGCGGGAGCTGAGTAATTGCTGGTGCGGTACGTGAAACGAATGGCTTAGCCAGCCTTCTTGACTGCACCACCGGTCCTTACCCCTCGCACAGTTCCCTTCTGCCTCAGTTGTGTCTCAGTAGAATTACCTGCGGCTGGTCTTCAACAAAGCGCACGGAGGAGCCTCTTTCCTTCTCACACCTCGTACACTGCTCCGCGATGCTGTAGAGCACTTTTTTTCTCATACACTCGCGGCGCGGCAGCATGCCAAGAAAAATAAACAGCGCAAAGAAAAAGAAAAGATACACAGGGACTTGTTCCCAGAGCTCTCGCGCGGTTCACACGGTCGTTGCGGCGGCCAACGAGCGCGACGGTCTGTTCTCGGCTTCGGTGGAATTTGCGAGAAGCTTCGCCATGGCGCGACGACGGTTGAACGTGGAGGCCATACAAAGGCGCAGGCAGTGGAAAAAGAGTCCTCTGCCAAGCGCTGTGTAGATAGCGTATATTGTGACGCAATTCATGCAGTTGCTCCCGCAGCCGTCGTGTGGCGCTCGAGTAGGCGTAGCTGCGTCGAGGGATTGCCCACAGTGTCGGCCGCCGCTGAGGCGCCTAGCATGCGGCCAGGCTAGGCGCCTAGCATGCGGCCAGGCTAGGCGCCTAGCATGCGGCCAGTTGCTCTCTAAGCGCGAGCTTCATGACGCCTCGAGACCAGGTTTTTGCTAGATTTCAGAAGCCCCACTGGATTATTTAGAACAATTTGCGCAGATAACGAACATTACACATCTTTATAAGAGGCGAATTGTAGCCAGTAAACCACAAAATTTTTGTGCATAAAGCAACGTATGTTTTCTGCACGATACTGCGCCACAAGTGATATGACGCGCCGAGTGGAGCGTGCTTTGCAAAAATTTAAGCTTAGGGTGAGGGTGAATCTCGGTATATAAACCAGTCGAAATGACAGTGACCTGCTGTGCTCATCGATGCAGTCAATAATATTTTTGTATTTGCTAGAAGCGTGTGACTCAGATGTGAAATCGAAGTTGACGCTAGTTGTTTGATGTTTACCTTGAACTTGCAGTAAATGTTATTAACGTCCAATAAAGTACCAAAGCATTCAGATCAGTGTTTCAGATCAGAGAGCTAAGGCCCCGAATTGGTTATATGTTCAAGGCACCAGTCTGGCCTCAAGTTCGAAAGTGGCGTTGGCGCGAGCAGTATAAATCGGGTGCACTGATGGTCATAGGGTACCGAGAGCGCACGGTGCCGCGATCTTGCCTGCCGCGCATGCCACAGAGGACTACGTGAGGAGGGCCCTTGCGAGGGAGGCCGGTGCAGACGCCGGTGAGACGAGGGGTTCACTGTTCGCCTGTGCCGTGCGGCGGCGTCTCGCGCCGAACCCCTACCCTGCCAGTGTGCATGTGCGCTCGCAATCCTTTGGCGCCTACACTGAGGAAGGCCGTCACTTGCGTGCACTAGAAAGAGTATCTCTTTGCTGAGTGCGCCGGGACAACGTGGCCTCCAAACCCAGCCGACTTTTGCCACGCTTTTCATCCAGGCCGCAATACTGGAAGGGCTTCTCCTGTATTTTCCTTCCACCATCGGTGCAAGCTGTGACAAATTAGCTCTGGGTGCGGGAGTTTGCTCCGCGTCGGAGATGGGCTGGCCTGTCTCATCCGGAAGATGGTTTTCGTGCAGGTCAACGTTCTTTGCCACTGCGGTGCTCGGGAAAAGGACCCTTTGGATTTTTGAAGGGCCAGGAATACTATAAACGACAACTCGAAGCAACGACATTCTCCGGGGCTATAACGCAAGAGCAGCGAAAACTTCAGAATCCGGACTGTTCACTCCCAAGAATCTTGCAGGCAGCACATCAGGATCTATTACAACACGCTTGAGGGGCGCAAAGGCGCATCACAAAACGTCGCCTCACTCTCTTGTCGAGGAGCCCACCACAAGTCCGCCCCTGCCACTGCGGGAAACGGTGCCTGTGGTGCGGAGGACGCTGTTGCCTTGCAGGCCTGCTTCGCACGGGAGGCGGCGGTCTACTCTTTTGCTCCAGTGGGATCGCAACCCGCGCTGTATTCGCCAAAGTCGCACTACTTGCCCGAATTCGCAGCGACTAGTTGGACACAAAAGCTACGGCAAAATAAAGCAACAGCGCTGCACTTGCAGCTATTTTTCTCACTGAAATACCCGCCACTTGCATGCAACGTCGCTGTGTATTCAATAGAGACGCGAATACAGCACACGTTCCCAATCCAGCAAATGCAAACTTTGCAGTCGTCTTTCCCAGAGCAAAGGGGCGGACAAAAGCAATAGCGCCAGAGCCTTGTGAGACGCTGTGGGGGCAGAGTATTTTTTCCAAGCAAGTCAGTGAAATTAATTTTGTAATTATATGTTGTAATTGTATTATATATTGTAATTATATATTATACATAACTTTTTCTGACGTGCATCAGAGGAGCGATCAGCAACGCCAGATTACGTTCCGTGCCCCGCCGAGCGCAGCCAGTGACGCCCATTCAGGAAATGTCATAGAAAAATAGTTCGAAAGACAAGCAGGTGTACAAATAATGTTGCAAACGGAGAGCGCAATTCGGCGCCTACGTCACAGTGGCTGCCATGTTGGAGACCAGGGGCACGGCGAAAAGCTGCACGCTTCTGTAATCCGCTTATCGCCACCTGCTCCGGTCTGCACCGTGGAAGATATGCCGGCTGCTCCACCACAGCGCCAGTGACGTCACGAGCAATGAAGGTCTAAGAAATAGCTGCCATATAAAGCTCGCTGGACTGCTTTGTGCATTCGCTGCTTCCTGGGCGACGCACAGGTTGGGAAGGTGCATACGCACCACCTAAATCACAGAGCGCACTGAGTACATGGAAGCAGGTCACCGGAAAGATTTGGGAAGGAGAGTTTAGGAGGTTGGAGAGCGAGTACAAGCACTCGGACCGCAGGAGATTTTTGTCCAGGGGCTCCTTCTCGAGAACAGCGCACATGACGAAATCCCGGCACACACGACGGTCGCTGACACATCCCTTAAGAAGGTGCCTCGGTTGCGCCCCTATTATCCCGAACACGTCACATGTAGCCGCTCTGTGTTTTCCTATAAACTGGCCCAAACGCTCCGGGAAGCCGATCTGCGCAAGCACTTGCCACTTGGGCGGCCAGTTGCGGTGCTGTGCCCTTGGGAACTGAGCTAGGCGGCTCGGCCCGCACAAGCACCGCCCTCAAGCGCACGGTGTCCCGTGGCACGTCAACGTTCGCCGAGAAGGGACGCAGCAAACCGCGGCGGCTCCCACGCGAGGCGTCTCCGCGTAGAGGGGCGCCAGTCGCGTCCCGAACGCCGCGCGGAGGCCGGTTTGCCGGGCTGCTCGACGCGCGGGCTGGAATGCCTGCAAAAGGGTTGCATTTCTCGCCAGGGTGCAACAGGGGCGTCGTCCTTGGGCGGCCGACCGACATGCGCGGCGCCCACTCGGAGGAGGACCGCTTCGCATCGATCCGGAGGCCACCACGCACACAGCCCGGGAGGCCGTTTCCTCCCTCCGGCCCTTGGCGCTGCCCCGCAGCCGGCCCGCGATAAAAGTTCCCACGGCGTCCCTCGCGAGTCGTGCGAATCCCCGCAGCTGCGAATCAAACGCAGGGGACGTGGTGCGCGCACAGTTGGCCGCCGCGATGTTTTTCTGCGTCGACTGCGCTCTCCTGCCTGCGGCAATAAAGATATTGTCCGAGTCGCAAAGGTCGTCGACGATGGAGCCGTTTCGACATAGCATGCACTTGCAGCCCTGTGCCTGCCACCATCGTGGGAGTCCAAGAAGAGGCCTCCGGCTGTTGTGCGCGATGGTGTGCTTTTTGTTTTGCGAGCGACGCAATCAGGCGCGCAGTGTCAGACGGGAGGAGCCCGTCGGCCCGGCCGCTATGCCGAAAGCAGGCTTGGTCGACAGCCTGCAACTCCGCCTCCGCAAGACTGTCCAGTTTCTGCCGGCAGCACTTTTCCCAAAATCTTCTCGTTAACATATATCCCTGCTGTTTCCTTCGCGCACTCCCTTTCCCAGGGAGCACTGAACGTTAGAATAATGTTGTATCGTAATCATTAGTTTAAGGGTTAGGACTAAACATTACTCCAGTACTGTGTCCTAAATGTTATTAAATGTTTTTAAATCACAACCATAAAACAACATTACGAATATATTTTAAGCACTGTGTCACAGAACGTTTCCCACTGTTTCTACAGTAATGACCTTCAACTAGCAGTCCTTCTCAACTAAATCGCTTAGAATGTGCCTGTCGGAGATTGCGTGCAGAGCCTCTTTTTTTTGTGAGAAAAATTTGCTCATTGCCTATTCGCCACTATCACTCATGGGACACCCCTAAAAATGACTGCATGAGCTTGACTCCGTGCTATCCGTTGGGAGGTGAGTGTATACGTGTTGTGCTGCATTGTGGAGCTCAAGTACCACCCCCGTTGTTGGCCCTTGCAAGGTGTCGACAAAGTTGCTCACCTTCACTATACAACGGGCTCTGCAGGTCTACAATTTCAGAGAATGTTGCTTAAATGCTTAATTCAGGTTGCGGAAAGGTCATTCCAACGTTTATTTGTAACATTTGCGAACCATTATAAAGATCTTACTATAAGAGCAAAGAATTAAGCTTTGACCGAAACAAAAAAGTAACATTGCTGTAATGTTTCAATGCTACCCGGGTTGGCCCGCGCTTCGTTTTTTCGCGTCCCATCGTGTGTGCATCCCTTTACGCACTTTCCATTTCCGAAGCACGTATTTCCAGACATCTCAAGCTAAAATCGTTCGAGGCGCTGCAGAACAATGTGAGTTAATGATGGCAGATTATATGTTTCCCCCATATCCACTGGCCTGCGCAAAAAGGTGGAAAGGGTCCGTGCTCCCTCCCGCAGCTTTCCGCAAGGGGCGCAGATCTGCTCAGGTTGACCGCCCGCGGCCTGCCTCACCCCTCTCGCATTGATGAACCCTGCCTACGCCTACGTTTTTAAAGTGAAGAGTGAGGTATTGGGCGCGAAGACGGCTCTTTACGCATGGCAAGCGACCCCGCTCATACGAAAGTGCACGCAACCAGCTGTTAACGAGAGGCATTATTTTTCGATTTGTGAATGGGACAGCAAGCTAACACGACGATGTGAACGCATACAGCGGGGAGAAAACATCGAGCAGCCGCACAACGCAAGCACCGAGACAAAGCAGCACTGCAGGTCGCGCCTTGTTTGCAGAGTACAACGAATAACACACCCACGGTCGATCGCTTTATAGCCTGATAGCCAATTAATCAAGCTGCGCAATTCCCCCGAACCAAGGTAGCTAGCTCCCTTCTCGCAACGCGAGCATACCTCTGCATGCTCGGCCGCGACAACGTAAGCTCTGACGTCGTCGGCGGTGAGCGCGCAACAGCTGAGCTAGCGGTGCCCGAGCCGCAGCTAATTGCCCGCGCTGCTGACGCGCGCCCTTGTTTACAACGGCCCGGTGCGCGCTCGACGAGCAGTGGCGGCGTCCGATTGCCGAATGCGCGCGCATTTATCGCTCCGGTGGTGCGTGCCCCGCCGCACGCTCCTCGCGCGATTGTAAGGCAGGGCTTGGCTAGCGGTGCGTGGCCGACGGGGCGTCCCCGGCATTGTACGACGCGGGTACCGACAAGCAAGAAGCACCCCGCTGCGGAGCGCTGCGCTTGTGCCGCTAAAGACGACCGCCCGTGGACAGAGGGCGACTGCAGGAGGTCGCGCCCCACGCGCCGACTGCAGAGGACGCCGGCCCTCGGAGAAGACGCGGCCAGTTCTGATCCGTTTTTTGGCCCCGCATTTCCTCCCGCAAATTTCCCGGACACTGTGCCATTACGCGGCCTCGACAGGTAACGCCGCTGTCGTGCAGACGCTAAGGGCTTAATGCCGGTAAATAGAGATCCCAGGGAAACACTCGCAATTTCCGTCGATCGAAATCTAGCGTGTAATCTCATGTATAAGGTAAGATTCTGCGAACTGTAGACGAAGACATAAGCCATGAAGCGAACTGAGCGCACGTCTAAGGGAACGACAAACATCAGCTTGCGGAGGACCAGTTTCCCTCTCCACGGAAAAAAAAAAAAGAAGCTTGGATTTTTTTTTGCATCGAATACTTGTCACTTCTAAACCCCTTAACTCGAACAACCCTTTATGCGGACTGATCCCTTGGTCCCGTCAACGTCGTGTATGAAAAGGCTCAGCTCGAACTGCGCATAATTTCGAAATATTGTAAGTCGAATGTAGTATATGTTTTCAGGCGTCAAGCGAATCTTGCACTAGTCGACGCGCGAACGAGGGCGGGCAGTCACACCTAGGGAGCCTCCGTGTACCGGTTTACATGGAGGCTTCGTACCCAGCGTGCACCTGCATCTCCGCCATTCACGACCGCGTTCACGCAGGGCGCGCGGGCCAACAAACCGAAACGGCTCCGGTCCTAATACCTAGGGGTGGGACTCTTCGGTTTAAACCGAACATAACCGATAAAAGTACGCCGATTTCAGTTTTCGAAATTCGGTTCTAACCGAAAGAGGTCAGTGCTCTTGGTAACAAAGGTGTAGCTAGCTGGCTGTTGAATGCAAGTTACACTCAATCAAAATTAAAAATAATTATGCAGGGAAGCCAGGGGCATGATGCGACGGTGACATTGTTGGACATGCAGCGCAGTTGTGCGATTTGAGGTATTGCTCCGCTAGATTACACGCCTCTGCAGATCGGGAAGCATCATCTCCTCGCTGCCTTCTAGTTAAGCACTCTTTGTTGACTATCGCCACCTGATTAGAGCAGTTAGTCGGTTCATTAACTGCGTGGTGTCGGACACTGACTCGAGACCGCGCATGGGCTCCATGAATAGGTGTGTTAATTCTGGCCACCGCGACGATTGAGCGGCAGTTCCATCGCCGCCATCAATACGCAGACCACGTGATGCGCCGCCCTCGCGCACACCGCATATCGACAACCCAACGATAACTAGACAACCTAGTTCTTAAATGTAAACATCCACTTCCGATTTTGTCGGCCGGCTATCTCGTTTAACTTGAGTTACTGTTTTAATTACGACAGCAATTTGAGCTCCAAGCACTTCGATTTTAATGTTAATTACTGGTAAAAAAATTGTTCAGGATGACAAAAACACCCGAGATAGATTTGAAGTGACTTTAGACGACGCAGAAGTACTACAATAAATCACCTAAAAACAGTCAGTATTTAATTGAAATAAAACCGAAATAAAACCGACAAAGGTCCTTCGAATTTTCAAAAAATAAAAACCGAAAAGTACAACCCGTATATATGCTTGAAGGTCACGGCTGCCCCGTAGCTTGATACGACAGGCCGCCGCATTCAGAACGCATTCAAAAGATCCATCGAGGATCGCTGAAGTTCTTTAGGGCAAAATTAAGCTTCTAGTAGGTTGGCGGCCTGTTGACCTACTGGAAGCTTAATTTTGCCCTAAAGAACTCTTAAGCGATCCTCGGTGGATCTTTTAATGCGTTTAGCCAAACGTTCGTTATATCCGAGGTCAACACAGTAAGTCCGTTCCACCCTAGGCCCAAACACGAAAGTTCGTTGTATCCTTAACGCTCGAAAGTTTGTTACATCCGAGGTCTCATACTTAGGTTCGGTATATTCGCGTTGGCATCCTAAGGTTAGGTTGCCCAAGGTTAACACACGAAAGGTCGTTATACCGTAGGTCGCCTGCTAAGGTTCGTTGTTTCCGAGGTAGCATACGAAGTTGGTTTACAGCTCCATGCGCAGGTTGCCATGCCTACCCATCGGGGCAGGTGCGCAACCTGCCACCGGCTACTGACAGGCGGCGGTCGCCATTTCCGCTTGCACTAACTCTTTCAATGCTAAGGCATTTAATAAAGTTGCTTACTATTATTACACGGCGGCGATCGGTTCGTACGCGTCACCTCCACGGCGCTGCACCGCCGCTAGCGCACACCTCCATCCAGCAGCGGCGCGGCGCCGCGTCTCCGGACGCTCCCTGACGCCACAGACGCCTCGGAGCCCGTCGCCCAAGCACACGCGAGTCAGGCGTGGGCTCGTCGAGACGCCTGCGCGAACGGCTGCGGGGACGCCTTTTCCGGCCCGCCGCTCGGCTTGCGGCCGCCAGGAAACGCATCAGGGCCACTTCCAATGGCAACCAGCTTCCGCCTGACAGAGATGTGGCCTTGCTCGAAGTCAGCCTAGCGGCTGGCAGGCGCGCGCTTTGCGCTCGTAATCTGTAGAGCGCAGTCCGGAAGAAACAGAGCCCTTTATCGGAGAAGCCGTGGTGCTGCTCTCAGCAGTCTCAAGGCCTGCCAACTTCTGGTGGCTTCCCTACCCTGAGGGGTTGCCGCAGTCTGCAGCCGCGCCCCGTCTCGCGCTGACCGCGAGTAAAGACATGTGACTGACGCAAAGGCCCGCCTCCCCTCAGACCAAGACACTTCCGCAGTTGGGATGCTACACAGCGTTTCCCAGTTGGACACTAGGGATCGGCCGAATTTCCCCAGCGCGCGAAAATGCGGCACCTTTTATACGATGCGCAAATATCCGTGTTGCAAGATCGCAAGCTCCGGTCAAAGCTCGCGTTGTGTACGGCTGTAAACACAATTTGCTTGTAAAAACCGACGGTCACATGAGGAAGGGGAATAGTTCCGGTGCCAGCTGTTAGCAGCTTTGGCTATGACATAATGCGTGCGCAGTCGAACTGACTATAGTCTCGCAGAGTTGTTGCGGGAAGGCAGGACAACTTCTGTCTTATCCATTCCGTACTATCAGCGGGCGGCGGACACGCTTTCCATGCGCAAACGTCGGCGTGCGTGCCGCCTCCTGCCGAGCGCACCTGGGTGCTTCACCATACGCCTCAAACAGATGGCGCTTGCTTGCTCAGTGGAACTAGCTGCGTTGCCCAACGCGAGCAACAGCGTCGGTCATAACTGTCGTCACAGATGCGCGGCCTGTGAAACGACTCTAGATAAAGGGGAGCTCGTTCTCGGAGATGTGATAAAAGGGGGTGAATGCTGCGGAGGCCTCGTCGACAGCACGCTGTGTCGCGCCCATTGAGGCAGCCGCGTCGGCCTGCTTCCGCCCGCAGACCCGCACGCAGGATATCCGCGAACAGAGCTGCGGCCGCGGTCGCGCAGACCGCCTGCCGCCGACTGTTGGTACCGAGCGTCGATCGGCGAACCAGTCTGGCGGCTCGCGCGCGCCTTTCAAAAAATCGTTTCGACGCGCCGCTAAAACGCGCCGGAATGGGGACGACGACGCGTAGGCGGACAAACGCGCGCCGTCGAGCGCTTCTACTCGCGGTGACGAAACGCGGCTCGACACTTGTTAAGTGACGGTGCCTCGGAAGGGCCCCAGCGCACCGCGCTTGTTGCTGCGGCCGCTGGGGCCGCTTCCGTGCGCCGCCGGAAGCTCGGCGGCATACGGATTCCATGCTAAGCAAGGGAGTGAGTTAGATGGGCGGAGCTGCAACCGTGCAACGTGTGGCCGAACTCAGCGCACGCACTTGAAGCATCGCGGGCCGTGCGCGGTCGTCAGAGAGGCCGACGAAGCCCGTCGGCCTGCCGGACAGCCGCCACTCACCGATTCCCCGTGAAGAGAGCATGTTGCCGGTGGCTCGCAGCGCCGCAGAACTATCGTGTGTGGCGGTGACTACGCCGTATCCAGAGGGTGCGTTGGCTCGGGCGACCGACGGCGGGGGAAGCTGAGGAGGGGCCGCGCGTATCTCTCGGTGCGCACCAGTCGCTCGACTGCGGCCTGCGCGCCCGATGCGCGGCCCTTTTGGCCGCCGCTGCGCCGCCGGCCGACTCGTCGGGGCGGTCGGACCGCTTCCTGCGCGCAGACGGCGCTGCGGCCGCAGCCGACGATGACCGACGCCGGCTCGTGCGGCGCGGTCTGGAGCGCGGCCGCGCACAGGGGGCCACCGTTGGGCAGTCTTCTTTTTTTCTTACTGGCGGCGTTTTCCCTTGGGGGTGCCGCTTTTCAGTGGAGGGGAGAACTTTGGACTCGACGTTCGACCACTTTTAACCAGCACATTATCGTGCAATACGACAGCACAATAGACACAAAGGTTCAGGAGCTCAGAAATCGTGCGTGCATACTGTACAGGCGCGGACATAAGTAAACGAAGTACAGTATTCCGTTCGAAGTGCAATGACGGCTTCCATAGAGGAAATGAAACAACACTCTTGGTCTGTGAGAAAGCTCATTGGCGTCTACAGCAGCATGCACATACGGTAGCTAGAAATTTCAATTAGGCAGCGCGTGAAAAATGTTTGAAGGCAACAGCGTACTGAGCTTACTTTTGACCGCACCTGTACGTAGTTCTTACGTATTCGGGATAGCTAACCAGGGTGGCGAGATCCATCGCAGTAAACAAAAAAAAATAGATATAAGCTTACAGGGTCAGAGCATTAATCAGCGAAAGCTGACTGGTCTGCAGTGGCAGGCTCATTTTGACGTTTCACAGGCGACTGCCCGGTTGGGCGTCTCATAGGCCCGTTTTGGCATCTATTCCACTTGTTGTCTTCGCTTCGATCGCGTTCCTGGCACGCTTTACGGACTCCAGGACCCGCTTGCACGAAGCAAGAAGTCTAGTTCCCAGTGTTGTCTTACACGCAGTCTAAACCTAGCTCCGTTGGTTCTGAGGAAAGGAAAGGCGCACAACTGGCTCCCTGGGTCAGTGGACACCTCAATCGCGCTTTCAAGTACGTGGTGGTGGTGGTGTACACCTAACGTGTAACTCCCTGAACTGCTTCTACTAAATTGCTTGTACAAAGCTATTACATATTTCGCTGTAAAAGTAACGGACGCGCCGCACAAGTTTACTTGTGGAGCCCATGTATGCAGTGAGTTCGTGATGTAAATGAAATTTACAGCCTTGATATTTTACCCTTCGCAAAAACGACTTGAGCGCAACCGAATTTAGGGCCGGTCCATATATGTTTGCCTGCACATCGCTGTTGTTCATACGCTACCTTCAGAATATAGCTTAGTACACGGCGATATCGGAGCAATACGAAATGCATTCAAAAGCTACGCAGAAAACGGGAAGACGGGCACACAAATGCTACTCCGAGGTATATCAAGCTTCTATTTGCACGACCTTCAGAAAGGAACCTTAAAAACCAACGCAACTAGGCTTGCGAGCACAGTATAAGGCTCAGATAAGCAGCGTGTTCGAATATGTTCAGCATGATCAAGTGTTCGGGCACGAGACCATACCGAACCATTCATGGGCCTCCTAAAGCTGCAGCCCGCTTGTCTGCTGGACTTTAAATTGTGGCATCTAATAACTTAATTATCGCAGGAGCTGCTGACAGTAGGCAACACGCGAGTTCTATGTCGCAGACAACGTGCAACGGTGCTGGACAGCATGTTGCACGCTTGCCGCAGCGACAGCACACGCGAGTTTGCCGAGAGCGGGCAGCCGATGCCGAGCTCAACGAACATCTCTGGTGATGCCTTCGAGTGGTGCGATGGCGCGGCGTTTTCACCCTGGCGTTTTAGATAATGGCGCGACCGATTCCTCCTCGTCCAAGGGTTGCGTGTGTCGAGTACACTTGCGGTTGCGCTCAGTGTCATTCTCGCGGTTGTACTTGGCAGAAAATGAAAAGATTAAGCGACACTTCTGCGTTGTAGATCGCCGTTGAATGACGGGGTTTTTCGAAACGCCGAATTTCGCGCTGGGGCACTGAATTGAGCTGAGCGTGACAACTCGCCGTCCGTAACAGCAGTATGTCCGCAACGGAGAGAAGCTTCTGGATCACGGGAGCCACCTATAAGAGCAACGAAAACCGAATTTTCTCGCAGCTCATGACCCCAGCTTGAAATTCGATGGTGTACCTGAGGAGATCGAACTTCCCCGACATCTCCGACTTTTCCTCAATAGCTCCGAAGAAAGAAGAAAGGCAACGAAGAAATTAAGATAGACGGCATATCAACGAGCACGCTTTCACTGCCGCCAATGACACGGTTCATACCAAATGACTGCGGTCAGACAAAAAGAAAAACACCAAAGCGGGGACTTATTGTCAGCACTTTGGGCCTTGCGTATAGAGCAGATGACGCATGGTTCCCCTTGCGAATGCAAGCGCATGAGCGCGATTAAAACCTGCTGCGCGAGTGACTCTACAGCTCCGTTGAGGGCAGTGACTTGTTGCACGTCGCTCAAGACGAAGTGTGTTTAGTGAGGTGAAGGTGGAAACGAAACAGCCGAAAACGGGTCATATTTTTCATGCTTACCAATTGACCAAACACGCGAGCGCTTTGAAGTGTTCATGCAAGCCTGCTGGCGGGAACGATAGGCTGCTTACGCGCTTGACTTCCTCAGTGTGCTACTCCGGTTACGTAAAGACACAAATAAACATACAAGACCTGTAATGTATAAGAGACCTCTGCCGTGTGGCCAGGCATACGTCGGCCAGTGGGGGGATGTTGCCTGAACAAAAAGGTTCCGGGAGCATCACAGGTCATATGGTACATTGCTTTATAAGTGTAAGGAGTGCATACCATTGTTTGATAACACCACAGTCCTCGTTCGGTCGCAGGATAAGATGCAAAGGGAAGCCTTTTGCATGATGTCCGGAAATGAAGGCACACGCGTGACTCACCCTTCAGTTACTTTGACGAAGCGGGAGGTCGACTTGTTAAGGAAGTCCCTCCGCACACGTCCAACAACCAGAGACGAGAAGAAGCAGATTCAAGCACCCTCCATTTTTCTTCAGGTTTTTTAACAGCTTCGCTTGATAGTTTGTGCTCTATCAGTCTGTGGGGTTTCTTTCGTCCCTTGTTGCGTAGCCAGAGTAGCGGGAAGTCAAGCGTGAAAAACGAGCTATTTGTACACGTAGCTTCACTGTTTACGGGGCTGTTTTCTTCCCTTTCGCCTGTCTAACTGAATACAGAGTTGACAGTACTATTTCCAGTTGAGGTGCCTTTCCCCTTGCCTCGGGCTTCTCCCGTACGGGTCGCACTTTTTCCACGCGCGATTTGTCGCGATCAGCCGATTCGGGCGATATCGCGGCGACAAATGCTGGCATGAGATAGCCATCAAAAGCCAGAATACACGATATTGCAAAGTACGCGAGAGAGACAGGCGCTTGAGAAGGCTATTACAGAGACGGGGTGCCAACGCCTGCAACTTGTGTTCTTTGCACTTTCGAGCGGAACGGTGGCCACACCTATTTTCGAAAATAAAAAGAAGTGTTATCAGGCCGGGAGTAACTGCCTAGGCGGCAGCACAGAATTGCCTGCGATAACCTTTGCGAACTTTCTTCCGTTAGGGCTGCAGCACACAGGTGTGATCCCTGCCACGGTATTGCACGTATGCGGGCGAAAAGCGCGTGTATCCAGATGTTGGTGCGACTTGAGAGGGCCCACAGATGGCACAGACGAACCCGAAACATCGACACTGTTCGACGCTTGCTACGGCAGCGTGAAAAAACCCCTTGTTATCGTGAACATACGCACTGAGAAGCGCTGCGCGTCGTCCGTGCAAGGCCCGAGCCGCATCTTAAGCCCAAAGGCGTCCAGCGGCTTACATCGGTGCGCTCTGCTTTCGTTTTACCTCTGTCAAAAGCTATACAGTCAACAGACACGCCTCTATAAGAGAGCAGCGACGGTCTCGGCAGACGGAATGCTCCGACGGGAACCGTGGACGCAGTACGTATACAATGCATCCCGTGTACAATGCATCCGAAGCAGGTGCCCCTGCGCTACCGAAATAATGCTCTCAATCAGACTGCACCGCTGGCCTAATGGTTCGAGCATGTGTCTCACATGATGGAGGTGCGGGGTTCGATCTCCAGTGCTGCCGGCTACCCATAGGTGATACAATGCGCCGGTATATATGCTTTTCCCTGGACTGCTGGCTTCTATTCGGTGAAATGCTTGGAAAATGGGTCTGTGACCCCACCGTGAGTAGAAAATTACTTTTGCCATGGCGCTCTTTGGGCAGTGCTGCCCTCGCGTCATTAAAACCCACCACCACCACCAAGTGCGGTCGGGACGTTGAACTTTACTGCCGCCACGGAGTGAACTCACTGCACTGAGCAGCCTCTGAAACTTGAGCCGTTGCTGCTTCCGCACTCTTTTCACCAATTTCGTTCTGCCCTTGCTCTCAACTTCCTGGGTAGCTGGTCATCTCATTGACTGCGACTTGACGCCGGCCATTGTGTTCATCGCGATGCCGTTTTCGGACCCGTGCCTTCACTCGTGGGTGTTGAGAACCACCGAAGAGGCGTGCGTAACTCCGCGGGTGTTGTCCACGGGCTCGTCGCGAACGGCTAGCGTGGGAGGCACGTCTTGGGCGCGTCCGAGAACAACTCCCTCTCATGCGAGGAGCGAGTCCCGCCAGCACTCGGAACTCGCTGTGTTTCGCGCCTGGCGTTGGAAAGCGCGGAAGCAGCGCGCGGGGCCACGCCCACCGTCCAGCTGGCGGTGGTCCACCGCACTGAGCCCCGTGCTGTGGCTACTCCGACGATTCCGCTGCCGCCTGCGCAGATAGCGCGCTCCCCCCCCCCCCCCCTTTTTTTTTCTTCTCCCCCGCGTTTTTCTTTTCTTCTCTCGGTCGTCGCGCAACTTGACACCGCATCATACAGCACTCGCTGTTTCTGGGAAAACACGCGTAGGCTCCGGAGGCGCCGTGGAAATTTTCTGCTTCGGCTCCTGCTCCCGCTGCTAGCGCGTTCTGCTTGGGTCGATTAATGCCAGCGTTTATGCACCGTTCACGGCTGCCGCCAATGCGCACTGCGGCCTTTTGTTGACATACGCAAACAGCGGGTCCCCTTTGCCCGTGTGCTGTGCGATGTCAGTGCACGTTAAAGATCCCCAGGTGGTCCAAATTGTTCTGGAGCCCTCCACTACGGCACCTCTTTCTTCCTTTCTTCTTTCACTCCCTCCTTTATCCCTTCCCTTACGGCGCGGTTCAGGTGTCCAACGATACATGAGACAGATACTGCGCCATTTCCTTTCCCCCAAAACCAATTATTAATTTGGCGATGCTGAAATATCACGTGTATCTTTTCCCAGCTCCGAAGAAAGCCCGCTGAATACACAACACAACGTGACTAGCGCATTCGCGCGCCACGATCGTGCTGCTCCCAACCATGGTGTCACCGCAGATCATCGCGTGCGGCGCTCGACTTGCGCAGCTACCGCGCAGCGTCAGCGGTCCGCCAGCCCGCGAAGCGCGTGCGTGCGGTCCAAGTCGGCGGCCGTCCTGCACATCCGCGTGCCAGCAGAGCGGTACACACGTCGCTGTGAGCACGCGCCGGTTGAGCGCTCCGCTCGAAGGCGTTCCGCCCGAGGCGTTCGAATGTTTGACGCCGCTGCGCCACAGGCTGCGTTTCGGGACTCGTTCGTCTCACGCCACCACGCACAAATGCGTACGCGGCGTCTCGTCCGCCGAACTGCGCCAGATAAAATGTGCAGCGCATCGAACGACCACGACGAGACATTTCGCGCGAAGTTGTGCTTCATATCGCACAACCAGCGCACATGCGCAGATAATACGCGGCGGTGGAATGAGACTGCCTCTTACGTGCCTTTGTTAGCTCTGTTCCTTGTGCAGCGGAATGGAGTGCACGATTACTACGGTTCGTGGGTAGACGATACGCCGAGAGGCAAATCGTTTACAGAAACAAAAATTGACGGTCGATTTGCGTAGTTAGGCCAATTGCGACTTAGTCGCGCTAGCACTTCGGTATTCACTTCGGTTCCCGTGTCGGCCGGTGTTCGGATCCATTGTTCACGGATGCAAATTGATCGGATAGCGATAATGGGTTATGACATATATGCGTTCTTTAAGAACGCGCTTGTCAGCGCTACAATACGGTAGCGCAACAGCGCAGTCACGTGGTTTTTCATATTGCAGAATAAATTTTCCGGAATTAAACTAATAAAGCGGAATTAAAAAAAAAAACTCTGAAGAGCACCACATGATGGGAAACAATACCTCTTTGGTTTTACCCAGCTCCGGTACGCCACTTTTAAACCCTTGGTTCAAGTTACGTGAAACACCCTGTACATATACCGGGAAGGTTGCCCACAGCCCGGCGGGCAGGGGGACAGCCTGGCACAAAGCAGGCTTGAAACAAAGAAAGAAAGAAAGAAAGAAAGAAAGAAAGAAAGAAAGAAAGAAAGAAAGATAAAAACAAACAAACAACGGCTAAATGCGATGAATGGGCATATAAGCACTACCAGACTAATAAAAAGCGAAGGTGTTGGGCTCGTGGCACACATAGCGCAGTGTTCACCGACATGAGCGAATTATCTTGTAAAAGTTCTGGCTTCCCGCGCGGCGCATCATTCGACTGAAAATTCTGAAAAGCGGTTTTGAAATTTTCAGCACGTCTTCATTATATTGCTGCTGTGGTAGGTTCCAGCGGCTAGATGAGCTACAGGCGGATAGGAGCGGTCCATCGGCGGAGGCAGAAGAAAAAAAAAAGATGCCGAGTAAAAGTTTGCGAGAGGCACGGAATGCCTTCGGATGCGTACTGGGACACATCACAGACAGCCAAAGCGTGTGTCGGGCCACTGACAAGAACTGGTGCCGATCGCGCACGTTTAGTGCGTAGTAAGCATGCTCATGTCGAAAATTAAGCGTCGCGAGTTGATCATTCACCTCCGTCCTGATAGCGTGAGTGACAACAACTTGTTCTTTGCGCGCACGTCACCGCTTATGCCGCCGCCGCTTAGAGCGGAAGAGGGGAGTAGGAGCGCCACTAGTGAGCACTGACCCCATCTCACCTTGTTCCTTTGCTTTACTGTCCGTATGTCTCTGCAATGATGTGGGAATGCGTTTCCTAACACGCGTAAGTGCTTGGATCATTTGTTTCTGAACGTACTGCGAAACTTGACCTGGAAAACCTAGCTGTTTTACGCTTATCCTAGGTGTGCACGCGTCACTCTCGTACCGGTACAGAATTTTTACGGTCTTTTCATTTGTATTTGCTTGTCTTCCTTCGGATTTATATTAAATCCTTTTAGTTTTTTATTTCTTTTGTTTCGGTCGCATGTAGCCAGAAACAATTTCTCGCTTTAAAATCGATAATGCATTACTCTCAGTAATTCGGAACGCGCTACAAGCTGCATATTGTATACCGCTGGACGTTTTCGACTCTCGGTACCAGCAAGGGTGTTCCACTGCCTCGCTCGCACGTGTTGGGCGAAAGTCACGAGTCAGACGAGGCCGACGGAACGCTTGAATCGCCGCAGCGTGCTCTGGCGGTAAGGCGCACTCCAGTGTTAAGACGAGGAACTTGATGAAGCCTAATTGCCGCACTACTGAATGTAAGAAAAAAAAGATACAAAGCGTACAAAGTTAGCAGCAGGTCCGTTCCAGGCACTGCGAGCGTCTCTCTCGTTGAAGGGGTGAGTCGCGTTTCCGCGCAGTGAGCAGTTAATTTATCTTCAATGCAATTGCGTTGACGTTGTTGTTGCTCCACAATGTCGGTTCTCGACGGAGACGGGGTCCGTTTGGGCGCGACACGTTGCAGGAGGGAGAAGCAGGCGTTCTTCTTGGCACAAAGTACAGCTCGGTTTATTCGCAGATTACTGACAACTTTTTACATCGACCAGAGCGATCGCTATCATGCAGAATGATCGGGAGCGTCAGGCCTTGCAGAGCTTGCCCCTGTGAAACTCTGTCAGCCTGACTGGCCTCACACGCTGCGGCTCCTCGTTCTTCGGAACGTGGCCAGCGCAAAGATTGACCCTGTCCTCTCACTCCTCCGAATCTCCACCAACCTCCGAGTTCCTCCCCCGAGGCCCCCTTCCGAGTCTATCTTTCGGCGCAGGAACGCCTCCGTAAATCAGTTTGCCAAACATTACGGAGACCATTTTATTGACCAATCAGAAATGAGCTTGTTAGCGGCTTCATTAGTGCGCTACTCATGAGTACGACAAACACCGGACGCAAAGACCACACATACAGACAGGGCGCTAACTATCAACTGATTGTATTGCGCGGTAAATTCATTTCATGTGAACTTTTAAAAAGAAAACATAAAAACACATAAAAACGGTGGCGTCAGGGTGCTTGAGTTAGCTTCTTAACGTGTGTGATTAATGGGCATGCGCGGAGGGTACAGGTCTTTCACGTCATTTAAACGGCCGACTTCCCGCTTCCTCAGCGTGACTGACGGGTCACTTAGGCATGCGCGTTCATTTTCTTAAGCACTGCCCATGCAGTACCCTTAAGTATGCCTCATGCAATAGCCAACAAAGCAGACAAGGATGAAAGGGAAGCATGCAAATTGGAGGCTTTAAAATGCGCAGCAAGGAAAGCTGCTCCTAGAGGTTCTCGCCTGGCCCAGGCAAAAGCAGTGACATTCCTTCGAGAAAACGACTTGAAACTCCTGATATCGGATAAAAGAGTACAGTTTGGTGCCATTTGAGCAGGAGAGTACAACGAGAAATCTGTATAAGCGATACTAACGAACTTCAAGAGATAAGATAACCTTGACGAAAAACAACAGAAGGCCATTCGAGAACACACACAACAGTTTTTTTTTTAATCAATGGGCCTAGAGAAACTGGCAAATGACATGACGGGAAACAAGGCCTTGGGCTTAAAAAATTTTTCTCGATAGAGACACATAAGCAAGGCAACCCTGTAAAGACAACTGTCGAAGATAGATGGTTTAGGTTTGGTTTATGGAGGTTAAACGTCCCAAAGCGACTCAGGCTATGAGGGACGCCGTAGTGAAGGGCTCCGGAAATTTCGACCACCTGGGGTTCTTTTACGTGCACTGCCATCGCACAGCACACGGGCCTCTAGAATTTCGCCTCCATCGAAATTCGACCGCCGCGGCCGGGATCGAACCCGCGTCTTTCAGGCCGGCAGCCGAGCGCCATAACCACTCATCCACTGCGACGGCTTGTCGAAGATAGAGGTACGTAGCAAAGGATTCTTGCGACCTTCCTGCAAAAGAAATTGAACAAGCCAAGCTGACGGCGACAGATCCCTTCCTAGTCCGTAATTCGGACGAGGTGGTTGCTTTTCTAAATGATGAGCCGAAAGTGCCGTGCTTGTCCGTAGATGTCAAACACTTATTCTACAACGTGCCACAGGAGCAAGTGGTTGATAATAGTAAGGCTAAAGCAGCGCAGCTGCTCAAGGGCGAAGGAAGATTAGACAAGACACAGCGACCAGTGTGCGCTGAAGTGCTTGGTGTTGTGAAAGAAGCTATGGGTGAGTATAGAACAGTGAAATTCATTAAAGAAAGTGGGGTGAGTACCTCGGATTTTTTGGCCCTCATCGCGACGTATCTCTCTTCCCTGTTCATTGAGTTCGCAGGTGAAGTGTTTGCCTAGGAAGATGGATTATGCATCGGCAGTTGCATAGCGCCAGTGCTCTGAGACGTGTGCTCGTCTAGAGGAGACCGACTGCTTGCGGAGACGTTGGAGCCTCTTGGCGTTGTAAAATATTTCAGATATGTCGACGATTTCTTAATCTGCGCTCGTGAAGAATGCGTAGCGGAAGAATTCATGCACGCCATGATTAACAACTGGGATGAGCGCATACCGGGCCCGAGTTCACGCACGAAGTTCCGAAGGAAGGAAGCCTGCAGTACCTAGACATTTCTATCTCAAAAGGGCCACACTTATGTCGGCGCTTCAAATGTAGAGGCGAAAAGGAACTTTTGCCATTCGATTCAGTGCACTCGAGGCTTGTCAAGCGCGCAGTCGCGATGTCTTGTTTCGCCCAGGCAGTGAAAAAGTCCCGTCAACACAAATTCAGTGACAGCATCAACCTGCGTGCTGAACGCCTGAAAGCGGCGGGCTACATGTGGGGTAAAGCACATGTGGGGTAAAGCACGCGACAAAGTTCGTGCCTCGCTCTTCAGGAGTGCTGTACAAAATACCCCTGCCATGGGAGCGGGCAAACTTCGGCTAGTCGGGACTATGCGAGAATGAAATACTCCGGGAGCATAGCAGGTTATGCGGGTTGTTAATCGCGTCAGGCAACATTGAGGCACATTGCTCTAGGTGCGAGAAGTGCTAATAATTGTTCGATAACACCACTGCCATCCTTCGGTCGCAGGATAAGATGCAAAGAGAGGTGTCTGAAGCGTTTTGCGTGGTGTCAGAAAATCAACGCACATGCGTAAGTGGCCCGTCAGTCACGCTGCTGACGAAGCGGGAAGTCGACTGCTTAAGGAAGAGAAAAACCTGGACCCTCCGCGCACGCCCATCAATCGCAGACGAGAAGGAACTAACTCAAGACCCCTGGAGCCATCATTTTTTCTTTTTAACGGTTCATGTCAAAATGAATTTCCCGTGGAATAAAATCCGTTGATTCTGAACATGTGATTTTTGTGTCCGGCGTTGTTCGTACCCATGACATGACATAAAAAACCGACTAGGCCTATTTACGGCTTTACAATTCCGTTCTTGTAGAGGATGTCGGAGAACTGTGTTTTAAATTAAAAGGACCCAGTGACACGCCGGTGCCACCAGGTTGTTTACTGGCGAGCACCTCGTGCATTGCCCGAAGCTGTTAAGCACTTCCGCTTATAATTACCGCACACAGTAGAAACATAAAAAAAAGTCAACAGAAACAATACGAACACGCAGCCAGGGCCGTGCGCCCAGCTGTGGCTGCGGTCCCCATTTCATGTCCGCCTTTGGGTATCTGTCTTTCGTCGAGCTGCGCGCAATCGAAATGCCACAGTTCACACCCCTTCTCCAAACCGGAGGGGTCCGCGCCTCAGCTCCGCATTTCGGCAACAACGTGACCTTGCAAGGGCTTGGTTCCTTGCGGTCGGCTAATCCTTGTGCCCGCCGCGCAGCACTTGTGGTATTTGTTTTAGAGCAGCCGGACGACCGGTGCCGGGTGGGGGCAACGCGGCAACCCCTTGCAAGAAAAACTAAACAAAGGCGCCAAGTCAACGGCGTCGGGATGTGAGATGCCGATGGCCCCCTTGCTCGTCGTCCTGCAAGCCTCACTGCAGGCAAAAAGAAACTAAGTAAGGAGCCCAGCTTACAGCCTATGGGTGTGGGCCGCTGGATAGACCTCTGTGCCACGGCCCGCAACCCAACCCAGTCTTAGTGCTGTGTGGCGTTTAACGCGCGCCTTTGTTTGGGAGAGGGGAGCATTTGTATGCCTAGCGCCGCTTGAACACTGGCAGCCGAGCAGAACTTTCATCGATCAGACATGCATAGGGTTGCCTGCCGCCAAATATCTACACTGTAAACAAGAATCAACCTTAATGGCAGTTTACACGGCTGAAGTTGGCCTTTAATAAGCTCGATGTCAGGAATCATTTACTCCATAAGTAAAGAGCAAAAACGAGGAAAATACACTATTTTACTCCATTGTATGATCGAGCAGAATGAAGGATTGCCTTCTTTACAACTCCCATATTGAAATAGAGTTTTTTTGGTACCAACACTGCGAAATCCCAAATGGAGTAATGAGAAACACTATTCTGCGCCGTCCGCACCGCCACCTAACCTCATGCGACTGGGCAGAAGCAGACGAGACAGTGGCGCTTGCCATCACATGGTCGCTCGCTTGCCGCTCGTTTTTGCTGCTGCACGGGCGCTTGCCGTGATACAGAAGGTTGGATTGTCCCCGTTTTACGCCACAGGAAGCAACATTGACCTGTTCCTTTGAAGCCCTCAGCGCGCTCGATCCCACGACACTTGAACTTCCTTACGCGCAGCCGTTCCGCACGAGCTGCGCCGCTTAGACCTCATTCTCACTGCTTTTTTTCGGTGTGGTTCACTCGATGTGTTGCAGTAAACCGCAGCATCGTGCGTAGCTATCGAACTGCGATGGAACAGAGTTTCAGCGTCGAGCTCTTATACATCTGTAGAGGCTGCATTGTTAATCACATTAAGAAACCTAACTTTGAAGACACGAAGATGAACGCAAACACTTTCATGATTGACACAAAGCTGCGGTGTTGCCTTCATTTTCAAATTATTCTGCGTTGGTTTGTAGCGAGCTGCACAGCCTAGTGAATAACCAGAGTTTGCACGGTTACATCGCTTCGCCGCACTAGAGAACCAAACGAGCTGTTAAGAATAGGTAACGACTTCCTGTTCCTTGCGCTAGGTACTAACTGCGGCCTGAAAGCTTCAGAGCTCTGGTGCATGCAACTGAACGGTGCCACAGTAGGTGCGTACGCAGCTCGCCACACGGAGTTCATCGCTACACGGAGGGAACTCATTCGAACAACAATGGGACAGTGCCACAATACGCGCGAGTTTCAACGGCGATTTCATCGTTGTGGAAAAAGAACGGCCAGAGCCCGCCAGTTGCTGCGCATTGAGGGACTTGGTCGCGCAGAGCGCGGGCCACAATGGTGACGCTGTCATCAAGCTGTCTGCCTTTTTCCGGACCTTTCGGTGGTGAGTTCGATGGACAAGCGAGCGAAGGCAAGGCAGAAACAAAGCGACGACAATGACAAAGAGGAAACACCGGCTCAGCCCGGCCGTACGGAACCGTGCTCACTTGTCCCATGGCTGCCATGAAGCGGGCTCACCGAGCGTGGCTGGAAGGCAGAAAGCGCAGCCGCGCAGCGGTCCTTTCGGAAGCGGTGGCGTCAGTCAAGTTCCTCAGGCCGGATGGCGCGCCAAGCGGTGCGCGCCCGCCGTAGGCTCGAAGAGTGCGCGAGTCGCGCGCGCACTTCCGTGCAGCAGCAGCACCCTGGGCGCGCAAGGCCGTCGTCACACGCGCGCTTGCCACACAGTGTGTTTCGCGCTCCTCTGGCGCCGCTTTTTACCCGGCCGCGCGCAAACAGCGGATGGCAGCGTCATGTTCGCGCGCTGCTGCGCTGCGCTGCCTGCAGGCCTCGGGGGCACGCGCCAGCCGAAGCTCGATCGAACGGCCCTGCGTTCGCGCAATTTTGCCGGTGTGAGGCGAATGCGAAACGTGTCTTCTGACCTTAGTGCTACTACGTCTTTGGTCTTTAGAAGAGCAGCACGCACTGCGAGCGCAGGACGACTAACAGAGCGGGACACCGCGGAGCCTTGCTGCGCTGGCTTAAACGCATGCTGTGCGTCGTGAGGAGACCACACGGGACAAGGACGGTGGTCGAACCCCGCAACAAGACCAAAGGGCTCCGCCTTAAGGGTATGACGCGATAGCGTCAGTGGGTTAATGCTGCCCATATAGGCGGGACTTTATATCCAGAGATCCCTGGGAGTCCTCGTCTCACTCCTGGCGCAGTGGTGTAGCGGTTAAGCGATGCGCCACCGCTCTGCCATAGCAGGTGCTGCCACCGGTGGGGTTTGTGCGGCCCAGGTTGCTCTTCCCGAGAAAACTTTCGTGACAAATCATTAATTCAACTGCCACGTGTCACAGTGGACAGTTTGCTCACAATCCGGGAGGAAGGTTGTGATGACGTCCCAAGGCCACGTGACTTGTAGGTGGACCGCCTGCCGCCTAGGTTGCTTCTCTGGGCATTTTTTGGGGCACCTTTCGCTCACGGCCAACGACGCCGACGTCGGCTTTTTTGCCACGCGGGACCCTTAACGCTACGGCATTAAAAATGAGAAACCAACTATCCCAATTCAAACACGGCATCCACACGCGTCACTTTTTCCTTTTGCTTCGGGAGATTACCAGGGAAGTTCAGCTCTTTCGAGCATGGAAATCTGACAGGCCAAGTCAACCAGACTCCGGCCAACCTGTTCGAAAGTCCCTTCTTAACGCGGTCCGTCACTGCTCGCCCGGTGCTGTAAGGCGCAGGGGAATAAGGCGCCTTTAAGGGTACGACGAGTCAGCTTTGATTAGCGCATTGCCAACCTTCAGATTAAGCCAACACCGGCCACACATCACCCCGTGTACCTCTGCCAAGTCACCGTGCCTATACGTGGCCTAGTCGGTGGCGTGCCTGGCTGGTGTGCCCAGGTTCGAGAGTTCGAGTCGGACAAATATTAAGGAAATTTTTCTTCACATAAAACCGAATTACTTTATAAAGTTCAGTGATTTGAGACATGCGCCGACCTTGAATTCAATTGCTCTTTTCAATTATTTGCATTCCAGACATACAGAGGTGAGCTGGTTTCCTGCAACAGCGCCGCCGGAACGCCGCCGGGTTTTTCGCTGAACTGGAAGCCTTAACGCTGTCGCGGTAAAATCATGCGACCCTAGTCGAATCGAGAACTGGACCGTCGACGAAGTGATTCCAGTATCGATGTTGTACCGACTGAGACAGAACCTGCACTACAGCGCCAGCATGCGCAGCTGTATCAGCTGACGTTGCTGGGCGACGGAGCGGCGCACGAGGAAGGAGAAAAGGCGGGCATACGAGCGTGCACAATAAATGACCGCAACGAGCACCGGCCATTATTTCCAGCCATTTCTTGCTTAATTCTGCTCCTGACTACGCGGTGATAGGCAGTGATTTTTGTTTTGCTTTGCAACACATTATTGGCTGCGATGAATATCGGTTTTGTCACAGTACTGCCTCATTATCTAATGTTTATTATTTAACTGAATGACATTTTTTTCTGTACAGCTAGCGCACTGAAAGTAACGCTGCTGTAACGTTTGCGTAGCTTCGCTGCTACCTGGCACTTGTTGAACAAAACATACGTGCCAACGTCAGACGCACACGGAACGCGGGGAACTTCCAAGGCACGGAAAGACAAGATGTTACGCTGTCGGGCATGGTGTGGAAAGGTGCTGTAGGAGGAGCGTGAAACATCACAGATCGCCTCTTATCAGGGGCGAGGATCGCAATACTTCTTCCCCGTTTAAGGGCGCCTGCGCTATTGGCTGTCGCTTTTCGCGTCCGCTCTTGTGCGCCGTCCAATCACTTAGCGCTCTTGTGGAAATTGTGACACGGTCCTCGCCGGCCGGGCGCAGAACCGATCACGGACCCGAGACAAAAGCCACCATTGCGGACACCGGCGGATGCGTCCAAGGACGCGATGAGTCCCTCACGAGAGCCTGGCCGCTCTGTCGTTGCCCTGGCCCTGCTGACGTCTTCCAGGCGGTAAGAGGCGCCGCGGTGCGCGGAAGCAGGCACAGCCCGCGGCCCGCGCGCTGCGAAGCCCAAGGACGGCGCGTGCCGCTTCGGCGGCGTCGCGTAAACAAAGGCCCCCGTTGGCAGTGTTGCGCCAGACGCCGCAACCGCGCTCTCTGCCAGCGCGGCAACTGGAGTGGTCTGCGGCCACCCAAGGCAGCTGGCTATTCCCGGCCACACAGTGCGCCCGCTCCTTGCTTATTTTGACACGGCCCGGAGCGAGCCACGGTCCGGGCCTCTGCGCCCAGCGGCCGCACCGGTCAGGGCGTAGGCCTATGATTGCGTGGCAACCGGTACGGGCGTTACGAATGGGCAAGGTGATGTACGAAACAGCAACCGCACACCTTGTAATGAAGCGAGGAGAGATGCTAGCTGTGCACAAAATCCGCAGAAAACGTCGCACCGTGAAGGCACGCCGATCCCGATATGGTCACCCCGGGCCTTCCGTTGGAGGTTGAAAGCTAGCGCGTGTCTCAGGTGCCATTTTGTGCACTGAAGTGGCCAGACGTCGCGGACCCGGTTTGATTATTTTGTCCACCCGAAGAACTTGTTTTATCGACGCCACCCGAAATATTATTGGGGCGCGCGGGCATTATGCCACTGCATTTCGCAAAGAATATATCCATAGTGAGGAGTCGGAAATCTCGAACGCCCCTTGCAGAGGGCATCAGCGTACCCATGTACCGTCGTATTGACATACTGAAGCCGGAAGACCAGCAAAACGATGCACGAACCATACTACTGGGGTCACATTTCTCAGCTCGTTTTTCTATGCGCGTTCTAACCAAAATGTGCGCTTGCCCCGTTTACCAGAAACTGATAAACAGCAGGAAAACCCCTGCATTCTAAACGTGTCCGCAAAAACAAAGAATGCAGGATGAATGACATGTGCGTGTTAACGTATGCCAGTACATAATGTGAAGCCACAAAATAATGGTTTAACGTATACATGCCGCTGGTGAGCGCGCTTCGGAAATAAAGCTTGAGGCCGTCCACCTCATTTCTGTGGAGGATGCAAAATGGAGCTATAAAAGTCGTGGTTGAAGCCATCAACGTAATACTTGCCATACATGGCAAGATTAGTTTCGAGCCCATTTGCTTCTGCTCATGGAACGAAAACTTGCAACAGAAAAATGCTCAGAGCTGGCGCTTTTCCTACACTCGCGTCGAAGGCATGCAGACCGCCGACGTGCTCCGTTATTTCACATGCCCAGTAGCAGCTATACCTGAATGCGGAATGTGAGGCCCGCAGCGGAAATGTAGTAGGGTCAGGGGCGTTTGGTGCACCGCACACCTACTAAGTACTCCGATGGTATACTGTCCCCGTCAAGAACGACAGCGGCAGTTCTTCCCCCACGTCACGCGAATCAAGCCATTGCAGGGCGCATTCCTCGGAAGAGCTTCAGGGGTAGAAATCCCGCGGCGTGCCCGAGCACAATGTAGTCCTCCGCAGTTCTTCCGTCACAGCATGTGCGCGGCGGCTGCCGTCACGGGCCACTGTGCGTCGCGCTATCGTCAAATGTGCGTCACTTGGCTTCCCCCGCGCTTTTCTCGCCCCCTTTCTTTTTAACGCGCCCGGGTAAGCGCGGCTGTTCGGTTGACCGCCGCGGTAACAGTAAACAGGAAGCCATCGGGAGGCGCTCAAACTTGGCTACCTCCCTCTCCCTCCCCATCCTTATTTTTGTCCGGAAAGCGGAGCGCAGGTAAGGGCTGTTCCGGGCGCGTGGGCCGTCAATGGGACCGCTGGCGCGTGTTCGCGACAGGTTCGCGCGCGTCAGTCCGACCGGCGGCATTCGGCGTTCCTTTGCGCGGTCGACGCCGCCGAGCGAAAACACGCTCGTAGTATAGTACTATAGTAGCGGCAGGAGCAGCAGCAACCCCTGGAGCGCACAGAGAGTTTCCTGAAAACGTTTACGAGTCTGTGTTTCGCAACGCCGGTCTGGCTGACAGCTATGCATAACGTGAGACAAACAACTTCTTAAACTGCCTCCGAAGTTACGCAACAGCGCCCCGAAATGCGCGCGGGTTGCTGCAGTATGAACGGCGCGTTGCCATTCGCGCTAGTCGATGCGAGACAAACTCGAAGAGGCAGGTTGAGAAGTGAAAGTTGGCGGGCTAGTGTTTTTTTTTTTTTTTCAGGGTGAGAGAACAGCGCATGGGACGAGGCACAAGAAACAGCGCCCGCGTGTGTCTTCCACTGTTTCGTTCCTTGTGTCTCGTCCTTTGTGCTGTTCCCTCACCATGTCGAAGAGGGAGGGGATCCTCCAGGAAGGAAGCGGCAGTCTCCGAACTTTTCTTGCGCTGGTTCGCCGGCGCGTTTTCTCGTCGGTCGGCGATCGTGGCTGGCCGACGTCCGAGCGGTGACCAGTCATCGTGCCACACTGTTGTACGCAGGAACGGCATTTTTTACTCCACCATATTATTTAGAACTTTCGACGCTTGTTTTTGGACAGTGTGAATAATGAAGAAATTTGTACATATGCGGCCCCCGGACTTGAGCCTCCTCGTATTGTCAACTCCGGCACGCGATTGGCCGGCGCGTTAGCCATCGTCTTGTTGACAATGCCGTTATTGGCTAGTGCATAAACCAATCACGGCGCTATCTCCTAACTGGATGTTGTGATTGGCCAAAATCAGACACAATCTTGTCTTCTCTTCCCCATTGTGCCATACGCAGCGAGGTTGTGCCCTTGCTTTCACTGCCCTTCTCGCCCCGCATATCCTTCCCCTATCTCTCTTTCCCCAGGGGTGCGGGTGAAGCGACCCCAGAGCAGGCATTCTCGAGCCTCTTTTCGCCACCCCACCTTCCGTGAAAATTTCAAACGTATTTTAAGATTTCAAGGTGTACGGGCAGCTTTGTGAGCCCTTGACTCGGACGACGTGGTCCGTACAGGTTAGATAATAGGCGTTTAATAGGCGACTGCGAGTGCGAAGGAGGTGTCCAGTAACACCGGGGTACCTCTCCGCTAACAAGTCTGCGGTGTGCAAAAAACGTCGGTTATAGCTGACGGAGGATAACAGGCGACGAGATGAAGACGCACGGTTGTCGCGCTGATCCAGTTTCGCCGTATTATGCTCGTGCCCTGGGTTTGTGAGCCAAGAAAAACGCACCAATTAAGCACTGGTTGCGCTGTGCTTTGCGACGTTGTTTTCACGGGTCCACGGCAAGCGGCGATGATCCCGTTTGAGCGCTCCTACATAACGTACTGTATATGTGGCCCCTATTAACCTTCCATCTGTTTGTTTTTGTTGGGCTAACGGACCGTCTCCAAGCATATGTCTTTCCTCAAGACAGCTTTGCACCAAACCGGAAATGATTTAAACAGACTGCACAGGAGAACGGTGCGGACCTTTCGTCCGCGCGCTGGCGCAACGCGTTGCCTGTTTAAATTACAGCGCCGGTGCATCAGTTCGCCGGAGGAACCAGCGCAGAATCTCACGCAGTCGCCAGACGAAGGTTATACCTATATACGCGAGGCTTCCGTTCTCTCCTGGCGCTCGTCTTAATCTGTGAGCACGTGTTCGGGTGGACGCAGCTAACGCACCGTGCACAACTATACCCCCGGTATTAAGCCTCGCTGCCTAGAGGCGCCAGATCGTTTATTTCTTGACGCCCGCATGGAAGAGTAATGCTCGCCGAATAGTTTCAGGGGTTGAAAAGGAAAGGCGCGGAAACTGCCTCGTTCTATGTGTTCTAAGGCGCCCGTGTGCTGTGCGATGTCAGTGCACGCTAAAGATCCCCAGGCGGTCGAAATTATTCCGGAGCCCTCCACTGCGGGCACCTCTTTCTTCCTTTCTTCTTTCAGTCCCTTCTTTATCCGGCGGCTGCGTTTTTATGGAGGAAAAACGCTAAGGCGCCCGTGTGCTGTGCGATGTCAGTGCACGTTAAAGATCCCCAGGTGGTCGAAATTATTCCGGAGGCCTCCACTACGGCACCTCTTCTTCCTTTCTTCTTTCACTCCCCCCTTTACCCTTTCCTTACCGCGCGGCTCAGGTGTCCAACGATAAATAAGACAGATACTGCGCCATTTCCATTCCCCTAAAAAACCAATTATTATTATTATTATTATTATTATTATTATTATTATTATTATTATTATTATTATTATTATTATTATTATTATTATTATTTATCCCTTCCCTTACGGCGCGGTTCAGGTGTCCAACGATATACGAGACAGATACTGCGCCATTTCCTTTCCCCAAAAAAACAATTATTATTGTTATTATTATCCTATGCGCGCACCTAACCGCGCCACGAGGAAAGGCATGAAAGGGGGCGAGAAGGAGAGAGAGAAATGAATGTTTTTACGAGAGGTATGATACAGCGTGAAGGGAGGTGTTCCACTCTTCACTAGCGCTGAGGTCGATCACAGGGTGGACAGTTTCGAGGCGCGGTCGGGGTACGAAACGACCGCATCCACCAGTGCAGGAGCGCTTGCTGAATAACCTCAGCTGTGGTCAAAGCAGTTCGGTGTAGCGCCGCAGGTGAGCTGCCCTTTAAGATCGCATGCCTTGTAATGGTCGTCACAGCGCTGCCCCCTTTTATTGTCATTGTTGACGAATCAAACAAGAACAAAAAGAACGGGATCAATTTGCAAGTACAGTTCTGAAACTGTTTCGCTATCGACTAAAATCGTGACGCCATGGGTATGGCGACGCATGCTGCCTGCGTGGTTCATTGACGATGCACTCACCGCGTTGGTGGTTTCGCGGGTCACTGACGATTATTACGAAAGTCACTGATCGAAAGTTCCAAAAGAATTAGAAATGTTTGCCTCATGTATATATATACCGCGTCATTCGCGATATTTGGAGGTCGTGGGTTCGGATCCCAACGGCGACATGGTTGTTTTTTCTGCTGCTTTATAAGTCATTTTCTTTAAACCAATTGATTGGCGCTGCAAATTTAAAAAAGAAAAAAAATTAGAAACATTCCCCTATGCACCTTGGTTTCGGTGACTGTTGGCTTCCTTAATATATATATATATATATATATATATATATATATATATATATATATATATATATATATATAATGTGGACCATCACACGATGCGTTAGAAGTATTAGTATTTAAACGTGGAGGCTAGTGAAAAGAATTCAACCTAAATAGAGGACAACGCAGTGAGCTATGGAAAGGAAAATGATAGGTGTAACGTTAAGAGACAGGCAGAGAGCAGAGTGGGTCAGGTAACACACGTGGGTTAATGACATGCTAGTTCAAATCAAGAGGAAGTAGTGGGCTTGGGCAGGGCATGTAATGCGAAGGCAATACAACCGCTGGTCCTTAAGGGTAACGGAGTGGATACCAAGAGAAGGCAAGTGTATAGGAGGGGCGGCAGAAAGTTAGGTGGGCGGATGTTATAAAGAAGTCTGTGGGGATAAGGTAGGCTGCAGCTGGCACAGGACAGGGTTAATTGGGGAGGTATGGGACCGACGTTTTTCCTTCAGTGGGCGTAGTCAGGCTAGTTGTGGCTGTGACGATGATGATCACGTTCTCGCGTTTACAATGATCGCCTCCCTATTGTGTCTTTAAATTTGATTTTGCCGTCGCTTTTCCGTATTGCAGCTGCGTGGACTTTTGGTCAGCGGAGGCTTTTGGAGAATGGGAGCTGTGCGGAGGCTTCGGGCATGCTTTCACCGAATGAGGGCTATACTGCTAACTTAGTAAAAAAGAATGGCACTATGATTCATTCACAGAGAAATAAGTCAAAATAACCCGGGTGTGCATATACGAACGCCTGCGTTGTAAGAGTCTAATTCTGCATGGACAAAAGAAAACTGTGGGGCTTAATTAACTTTATAGTAGAATTTCAGCCGAGGTTCAGTCCGGCTAACGATCGTTGTGCTGAAAAGCAGCAGCTCATTTTACCTTGCAAAAAGACAACTTCTTGGCCGTCAACGTTGAAGTGAATCCCATGGACACATTATATATGTGCGGCGAGGACAAACAGACAGCTACGTCGGACTATAGCAGAATCCACTTGGAATGAAATGCAGGTAGCACAAGGATTTGAACGGCATATGTGCTGGTTCCAAAGCCCACATGACGAACTTTCACAAACAGTTCCATATGCACCGGTTTGTCTTCATCTCTAGCGCGAAGGAAACCAGGGGCCTATTCTAAAGGATCCCTTTTCAATTCCGGATTCATTTGGTCATCTGGCACTGGTCAGCGCTGTTCGGTGACTACGTGGGAAGTGACCGGGCCATTGACTCATTGGCTGCATATGCCAGCTAATGGTTAGCCGGTGTGTGCGGCGAGTAGCGAAGACTGTCGTCGACGTGGGGACCCGCTACTTTGCGATTTCAGTGCTGGCCGCTTGCTGCCTTCGTCTGATGCTGCCGTCACGCTGATGTGACACCAAATGAGTTTTAGCGCCCTGACGGATTAAAGTGAGCGTACATCAACTCCACCACATTGCTGATGGCCTATTGTACAGATCCGCAACATAACTTCAACAAGCCTTACAAAAGGTTGTTAGTGTGCCAGCGACGACAATAGATAAGAGTTACGCAAGGAGCACACTCATGATACGAGTACCCGAGCCGCTTCCGGCAACCCGATTGCCATTATTGATGAGAAAAGAAAACAAGAACACGCAACTGCTTATCAATGTGTATCGGGCACTTGCATATGCGCGTGTTTCCTATGTAACAAAACAAATGAGGCTAAAATATAAGTATCTAATAATCACAAGGTGCGAAGTACCACTCCACCTACACACTACGTGGGATAGCATACAGCCGGCATTAAGGTGCCGTACGGACGTCGGAGAATCGTTATACATTCCCCGAGACAATGTTAACAGACAGCTACAAGTATCCTGCCCCACGTGCACTGCTTGTAGCTTTCGCGGCTAGAGGAAGGGGGCCGCTGCGCCTTTACGGAGCCTAGCAGTGCGCATAAACGCTTCCGGTGAACAGATTAGCGAGTGCATAGCTACGCGAACAACGCCTACTTTTGACGCCCCCTGCACTTGGCTAACTCCGCTAAAGTAGACCTGCCACGCCGCGAGGCGCAGCTGTGAAAGTGGAGCTGTGCCAGTGTGACGCGCGCACCCGAGAGACAGAGAGAAAGGGAAGCGTATCTTACCGCGCTGCGGGCGCCGGCCCCGTTGACGGGACCTCGCTCTGTTGGCGCGAATCACGGTCCCTCGGTCGCCGGCGCTGCAGCGCGGAGCGACTTTGGAAGCGTTAGCGACTGACGATCAACAGTGTTACACTTTCTGGAGCGGCGGGCAAAGGCGCAGCCGTTGTACGGGGTCGCCCTATCAAGCCCTGACCCGCCAGGCCGCGCATTACGGATGCAGGCATGCTCAGCGGACGCTGTTGCAGCGCCACGCAACAGCGAGAGCGCTCGTGCGCGCGCGCGGAATGCAGATGGCTGCGATCGCGATGAGTTCGTTTCCTGTTCAGTAACGGTTGTTGCACGCCACGCCATCAAGAGCGCGGAGGCCGAGCAACGCTTTGCGGCCCGCGAGCACCGCCCGTGCTCGCAAGATGCGCACTCTTTGAGCCCTATCCTACCCCGAGTCCTTGTTGTCGCGCGGGCCACACGCACTGAGCGTGTGCACCTGCTCGTTAAGTGCGCGCTCACGCGTTTGTGCCGCTGATTGCGGGATCGGGTGAAACAGCCGCAATGGTCGTGCGCGTGGCTCGAAAAGAAACGGCGATTCGCAGCTTTTCACAGCCCGTGTCGACGGTATATATATGGCTCTGACACCGGCTGGATAATGGGGGTTCCAGAGGACTGCTTTTATATAGCGTGCAGTCGAGGTTCCGGGGCGCGTTCAGGTGGTCACCGAGCGGTCGATTACGTTGAGGAACAGCAGGCTAAGAATCGGCGTGGTCTTTCGTATTTTTTTTTTCATGTAGCCTGTGACATTTGCCCGAGACCTCGTTTTCTTTAGCCTTGAAAAAAAAAAAAAGGTAAGTAGGAATAACGGGAAAGCGGCCTTCGAGTCTCTCTCGACGACTGGATATTTTTGTCACAAGATTCGCGCACGAAGTCTTGCAGAGTGTAGCAGACAACGTCCGTCACAGTTGCCACGATATTTCATCAACACGAGTTCTCTACACGACAGAGCGCTGATTGGGCTGGTTTGCATCCATTTTCATTGACCTTCCACGCAGACACAGCCGTTGTAAGAAGCATGTGTGCATGATCTCGAAACATTATGATCTGGCCATTCACTCTTCACTGCGCTGATGAGGAAGTGAAAGGGAAAGTGCGGAAGGTTGGAGGATGACGAGGAGGAATGGACATGCAGTGCAAGTCCGTATACGCCGTCTTGTTGTCATTCTACATGTGCAGGCTAATTCCCTTGGCCACATGGGACATCCGGTTGGCAGGGGGGATTCGCGATCACACCAGTGTCTGAAGCTTTCCACGAGCCGCACAGCACGCCACGCGGGGACGGCTGTTCTAAGACGGGAAGTGGCTTGCATTGCTCCCTGTCAACCGGATGTCTTGTGGAACTAAGGAAATGGCCTGCACATGTAGAGTGATACGAAGACTGCGCATACGTACTTGCACTGCATGCCTTGTTCTCCTCTCCATCTTCCAACCTTCCGCACGTTCCCTTTCACCGCCTCATCAATGCAGCGAAGAGTGAACGGCCAGATCATAATGCTTGGATGCCACACCCCACCCCCTTGCTGCTTTCTCCGAATTGATTTTTTTTAAAACATTGGGTGGATGTTCGCGAAGTGGCGCTGATTTGTTTCGTTGTGACATAGTCGCTATATACAGCAATACAGAGCCCCACTATACCCGTAGACACTCACACAGATGCTGCACCGTACGAGTGGCGACTATGCCGCCGCAGATAGCCGTTCGGCCCCCTGCGCACGTGACGCTGATGGCAGCGAGTTTTTCAACTGTTTTCACGTCAGGCGAAATTGTTGGCTTGGCACAGTTCAGCACATGACAACACATTGCGACTGATTGCATAAATTCCTGTTAGGGTCGACGTCAGCCCTAGCTGCCTGCGCACGCCGGAGTAAAACGCTCTCCGGCAACTCGCATTTTGAAACAAAAACAAACCGCTGCGGGGAAGCGGAACGTCGAGCTGCCAGGCGGATGTATTCCGAGCGCACGATAAAGGGGGAAAAAAAACTACAACGTGCTTGGTTCGATGTATTTTAAGCCCGTTCAGTTTAAATTACTTTTGAGGTGAGAGCGGCAAAACAACCCGCGGATTCACTGTCACATCGGTCAGGAAAGAGAACAGGGCCGACACAAGAGTCTCAGTCCCAATAATTGCCATTGAGGGAACGTGCCTGCTGCGAGCAGTGTCATATATGACTTTTCATGCTTCCTTAGTACACTGCTGGTGCACTATACGTGTAGAGGCAGGGCAGATCCGAGCGCGGCAGCATATACAACTTGCATTGTTTAGGACGCCAAGTCCTTACAACATAGCGGGCACAGTTATGGACAAAAAGCCTTTCTTTTCATCGCTTTATTAGTCCTGTACTGCAGTGCTTTCTGTGAGTCAATCGGGGGCAGCGTTTGAGGAACCGCTACGTTTGTGGAGCATTTTTTGCTGCATATACTCTAAATAGCTGCAGATGACAAAACGTCCGCAGAGCGTGGCTCTAGGTATCAGTCGTTAACAGGCGCGAGACATCACAGAAAAGAAGTCTTGCCTCGGCCACAGCCCGCGAAGGCATCAGGGCACTTTGCGTCGAACTCGCTGACGGGAGACGCCTTGAGCATCAAAATCAAATCAGATGTCTTCGCAGCAGCGGCAGTTGCGCTCAGTAGAGACATGCCTGCCGGTCGAATTGCCTTCTGGAGGAATGCCTTCCGGCCGTATTGTGCGAAGCGCGAGTCCTCGGGCCGCAGGCTTTTGTGACACGGAATAGGAACAACGCCCAATGACAGCCAGCAGAAGAAATGACCAAGGTTACCTTGATCCGGCCGACGAGCGTGAAACTCGGTGAAATATGCGTTGCACGTCTCGCCCCTCGAAGGTGCCCTTGCCATTGTGCTCGCGTGCTATACTACGGTTCCCGGTAGGGCAGACGGAACGGAGGCGGAGGAAGACCGCGGCCCTTCACTGGACCCGAGCGCGGGACTGTCTGCGCGTCTCTCGGTTGCGCTGTGCCTTGAACGCGCTCTACAACCCGAGCGCGTCCCTTATTGCTCACCCGTTTGACTCACTTTCAGCGGAATGGGTCCTTCCCACCAAACATGCGGGCGTTGCGGTGGGGACCGTTGTCTGGTCGTGCCTCCACCCCGTTTTTCCGAGGCGCGGATGATGGCGCATAAACATAGAGAGGGCGCCATTAACTACATGCTTTGGAAACAGTTCAGTCCGGTTTTACGCCGATGGCTGTATGATGGACCCTCCGAGGATCCCGTTATGGGTGTGCCAAAATAGGATTTTACCGCTAACCCTCCTTTGAACACTACCGACGTGCAGCTGTGATCCAGGGGCCGTATTTTGTGATGATTCGTTTTCAGATTCCTACTTTTGCCCCTTCACCACTGGCAGCCGCCGCCTGTGACGTCACGGCTGGCAGCGAGAAAGCAATGTCTTTCATCGGCTCCGTTATCAAAGAAGCGCCAAAGAAGCCAAAGAAGCAAAACAATTGGGCGGGAAAAGAATACAAAATACGGTCCCAGGTCTGCGATGTGTGGATACTGGCCAATGGGAATGTTTCATCCGTGGCAATGGAACACAGTTGGCTACGGGGGCTGTTTATGTGGGGAAGGGGGAACGGTGCAGCTGCCACAGCCACTTCGTCGACTAGGGAGCCTGACAGTTCTTTCAACGAGCCGTTCGTTCAGGGAACAAGTAGGCACTCCCGCTCGGCTTCGGGCGGAACTCTGCGCCGCGTCTATATATATTTTTTAATGTTTTCCAGCAGCTGCCCGCCGGGCACAACTTTCGATACACCGGCAGCATGGAAGAGCGCTTCGTTCCGAGCGCAACGGCCGTCGCTGCCGCCGCCGAGGCTCCTTCGCAGGGCGCAGCGGGAAAGCCCTTCGGTGCGGCTTAGATCGGTTAACCTTGTGAATGAACAGCCGCTTTTACTTTTCTCAGAAGCGGAGCCTCCGAGTAGCGATATAATGACACGTTTGCCGGTCGCCACACCGCAATCGCGCCCGGTGTAGGCAGCGTCTTTCGTCTATTCTTCTTTTATTACTATTATTTGGCCTCTTTCGGGATTCATCGCGCGCTGGGTACGTATCCTACGTGCGCGTGAGCGCTGTTTGGCCGCGGAATGCCAGGCGGTGTAATACGCGAGCAACGCACCACGCGCCCGCCGCTCGGACGAAACCCGCAGGAGAAACAGAATTCCTCGCACGTTATCTGGCTGTGGAATCTGGCGCCCCTTCCCTCGCCTTCTCCACCGGCAGTGGCGCTCCGGTGCACTGCGCGGCACCATCGCGCCCTTCGCTGCGCTCAATCACCACACAATAGGTCGCCCCATTGTCTCCGCACTCGGAGCTAATACCCCGGAACCACGCGCCGGAGCGGCATTCCGTCGCCTCTGCCTCGGCGAAACGGGGTCCGCGCGTGCCACACTGCGCACGCCGTGGCTACCGTGGCTGCCAGACCCCGTCCGCTCTGCAGTGCCCCGCATACGGTAGTCGGATGAACATATGCCGCTGTGCACGTGCCCACTCTTCGAAAAATATCTCTCTCTCTCTCATCTCTTCCTTTTGCCGCTTCTTCAAGCGTAGTCGCCACCGGCTAAGGCGCTTCTTAATAGTTGGCAGCTGCCGTTCTTCGGTGAGCCAAACAGGACGAGCGCACACGAAAGTGGCTGCGAGAGCCTGGTTGTAGCGGCGACTGCGCTGCTCCTTGGATGTCTGTTTGAAAAGTATTTTGCGCGATTTTCGACACGCTCGGAAATCGAAGGCGTTTGTCACCTGCAGCGCGGCAAGCGAAATGAAACTGGTGTGAGGATTCGGCTGCTTACGCAATCGCTCACCTGCCGAAACGATGACAGGGAGAGCGCTAAAACGAGCTTAGGTGTAGGTTGGTAGTTTGGTGACGCAAGAGCGGATTCAGCCCTGACTGACACGCAGCTCTTGTTCTGTACGACGGTGTGGTGATGCTCGCGACCTCTCCTTGCGGTGCTCGCACACTGAGCGAAAGAAAGCGAAGTCTCCGCCGGAAGTTGTGTGTCTTCTTTGCGAGCGCCACTTGTGGTCGCGACCTTCACGCAGCTCTAAGCGTGAAGCGAAACTTGAATGCGACGTTAAAAGTTAGGAACTTCTGGGCAATACAGACGACTCGCGTAGCTCCCATTAACATGCGCCAATGTTAGGTATACACGTACTCTCAAGAGAATTCAACCTTTTGTGCAGTACTGCCGCGTGCTCGGCCCTACGCTCTGGCTGAGAAAATGAAAACTGGCCGCCAGGAGCATGCAGACCTCCCTGTTTCATTACCAAGAACGCGGGACAAGCGCTCCTAGTTCGCTTGACTGCCACCACGAGGCGCATGACTTTAAACATTAAAAAATACGCGTTGCCATCATCCGTGACGTAAGAAGAAAAAAGAATGACCGAGTGGCTGCAGAACAGAACGTGATAGGCCGTCAGGCTTAGGGTCGCTGGATGGGCGCTGTCCCGAATTGCTCGAAATGAACGTGTGTCACATTGCGAATAAGGTATTATAAAAGCCAATTTAGTCGTGAATATGTAAAAGTTCCGCGCAATTCATCAAGAGAAATCCATGACAAAAACTAGGCTGGGACAGTTAAAGGAATTTAAAATGAATTGTCCTAGACCGAAACGTCTATGAGAGCGTACGCTTGGTTCTTTAAAGTTTCGCTTAAAGGGACCCTGAGAACAAATTGAATGAAGCTGGCCCCTTATCGACAAAGACGCCACTTTCCCGGAAAAGGGAGCTTTTATAAGCTGGAAAAGAATGAAGAACAACTGTCGCCGTCACTGGCTTATTTTACTGCGTGTGTCGACGAAATTACTAACGCTAATCCCGGAGGCCAGGCTACGCCGCCATTCACTTCAGTATACGATCTCGGAGTTTTTTTTGGTGTAGTTGAAGTGAGTTGCGGGAAAATTTTTAAATGTAATTTACACAGCAACGAACGGGTCTTTTGCTGCCGGGTAGACATAAACATGCCCGGAAAGAACCATAGAATCGATTTTTACTAAGAACAAAATTTGACGGAGTTGCCCTCAGGGTCCCCTTAATAACGGTAATTAAGCTTCAGGGAAGATCAACGCATGAAGTCGGTCGTACTGTCAGAAACTGAATCTTCAGGCTGTTTAAAGGAGCGCGGGATCTCCACTATTATATGCCATGAAAGAGTCGAATACTTCAGTAACAACCATAACTTTCAGCAATGTGTTGCGTGCTCAGGGACATAACGAGTTACTTACGCAGCACTGTAACAGCTAATGCGGAGGAATTTAGGCGCGTGGTTATTATTGAAATACGGACGAAGGATGGAAGCCGCTCGCTTCACCGAAGCCCAGCCCCTGCGCTCAAAAATTTCTTTTCACCTTTGTTCCTCGTTTAGACGATATGGAGCTGTATCCTCTGCTATAGCGCTTCCTCGCGACATCCGCAGCTGTATGGATGAATCTCACTTCTTAAACGCATAGGCGCACTTATTGGCGAAATCCGGCTCTGTAGCTGAGATGACCCGTGACGTTGTCCTGGAGATAAGTCGCATCCTTTATTTTTTTTTCTGGTCTCGGGTGGCCTTGCCACTCAGAGGAAGGAATTCTGGCTTAGCAAAGCGAATAAGCGGCCGACCGAGACACCCTCGCCGATAGGCGAGAAAGAAAGAATGAGAGGAAAACTGCACCCAACATAGCCGTGGTGTAACGGGTCATATGCGCAAGGCACGAAGGAAATGCAAGCGCGAGGCATTCGCGCAAAAAAGAAAGAAGAAAGAAGAAACAAAGGCCGGCACGCACAGCAGAGAGGGCCCGCATCGACGCGCTATACTCGCGTCGCCGCCGTGTATACGCACCGCTCGCGGCTCGCCGCTGCAGGAAAGGCCCCAGCGCCGATATCGAGCGATCTTTTAAGCTCGCGCACAAACAACGTGCCAAGAAGATCCGCTTTCCGAAGTCACGTGGAGCGCTATTACGTTAATGGGCTCCCGCGCCTGCAGCAGACACACCTGGGGCGGAGCACGCGGCGCAACAAAGTACGAACAACAAAGACGCCCTGACCGGTATCAACGGCGAGGAGCTGGCTTGCCGGTGTTTTTCAATGCACATCATGCCCCCGTCGGGTTTCCGCACTGACGAGCGCGGTCGCGGGCCGCCGCGCTGATGGGTTTTGCGGGGAAGTTCGAGCTATCTCATTTCTCCACAGTTCGAAGTCCGTGGTCCGAACGCATCGAACCGGTGTCCTTCACTAAAAAAATTCAAATTAAGCGTGGAACGTAGTTTCCTTGCGTTGTCGTGCTTTGTCGCCGCAGGCTTTTGTAGCTGGCTTTCTCTGCAGCATTCGAATTAGGAATTAATGCTGCAGCCGCATAGTGAAGAGCTGCGAATTCATTTCGATCGCTCGAGCTTCCTGTCACATCGATGCATGAGTGTTTTTCAAAAATTTCGCTTCCGTCGACATGCGTCTTCCGCGACCGGGAATCCAGCAGCTCGCGCCCAGCGGCAGAGCGTCGTATAGCCGCTGAGCCACCGCAGCAGGTCTTCTAATACCCCGAAAACTAATTGCCAAGAGCGGCAGCGCCCGTTCTTCGCCTTTTGGTCGGCATCTTCTATATAGCTTTTCCCGCTGAGGAAGAGCAGGGAGATCGCCGTTATGTGGTCGCTAACAGCCGCGGCGTGAAAGGCTCGCGTTAGTATGCACGACCTTCGTGGACATTCATTACAGGAAAAAGAAAAAAAAAACAAGAAAAGGCAAAAACGAGTCTTGCCTCTCTTGTTGGGACAGGTACGTGTGAGTCAATGCAATATTCAAATGAACTGAGGTAATAGCTATATGCATGGCTGTCTTAACCGCGCTAGCTCTATCCCAGCGTATAGCAGTGAGACTGCGCTATCAGATTTATCGCGCCTGAACTGCTAACAACTCCAGCGCGGAAAGACCCGCAGGAAATGGTCCACAATTTCGCGTTATATAGTCGCTTTGCGGGAGAACTTGACTTCCACTGCGTTGACGCCTCTTGCCCCAGGCTTCCGATGGCATGGGATCATATTGGAGGTAAGGGGGTGGGGGGGGGGGGGGACAGTATGGGCGCGGGAATAAGATTTATGCTTTCAAACTTTCCTCGAGGCCTTACTTACAAGAGTCGCGCGAAACGGTGGCTCAGAAGTTCTTCAGTGCATACACGATATCGCACATTCGACCTAAAACCGACGCTTTTGGCGAGGTGCGCAGTGAGAAACACCCCGATAACGGTGCGCTTTTACGAAACTCAGGCTTGTATAGAAAGCAGTCACAAGTGCTCTTGGGCGACATTTGAACCACGAGCACTGCGCACAACAAAGTTCGATCCCAATGGTCTACCCCTGCATGCTTATTTTCAACGGTCGTAGCCCCGTGAAGCTTTCGTAAGCATGTTGAGGCTCTTTTGGGAGTCTGGCTTGCCCGACGCGAGCTCTTTACTATTCCGGTGACTTCACCGGGTAAGGCATCTGTTGTTCATAGGCGGTACTCGATACTTACAGGTATACGGCAGACGCGCGCTGCTTCATGATAAGCAAAAAACAAGTGAATCGTATTAGGCTTTTGTTTTCAAATACGACTTGAGATGACATGCGCCAATGAAAAATCTACTCATTTGTGGCTAGTCAGTTCCAAATTGTCTGCAGGCATCACTTTGTACTTCCATCAAGTATAACTATACGTAAGTCATATTCATGACTCCTTGAAGGAATCGGAGGCTGCTAGGTTTTTGTCGGCGCAGTCCTGGAGGGTTTGATATTCCGTCATTTTCTTCTGCTCATATCGTGTCTCCAGGCAGCTTTGGCTGACGTCCCGCATGGGACAACCTTGGCGGATATCCAGCGACGTCTCAAATTCAGGATGCCATGTTAAAGATAAAGTTTCTTCACTTCCCTCATCCGTCTAACCGGAAACATGATTACTGTTTCTAGGAAATCCAAGAGGAGGCGAAGCACGAGGCATGCAGATTAAGTGACATGTTTCCTGCACATAGTTTGAGCAACGCCGCGGCTGTGAAAGATCACGCGGCGGTCAGCCGCAACATGCGCACTATGTGCACAAACACATTGCGCAGTATAATGTCCTACAGCGCTCAATCGGTGTTTTGAGTAAGGACACAGACGAAAGAATGACAGCAGCGCTGTGTCCCGTCTACTTATTTCCATCGTCTGTGTCTACTTACGCTGTTACTGCCCGCCGAGTATGCACCAACTAGCCTTCTAAAATTAGCCTTCCATTCGAGCAGGGGTGGACCCACATAACTGAAGGCGCTTGTTCGTCTGCGATGCTTCAGTAGACCATACATTGCAGTTTTCATGCTCCAAATCACCTATAAAGTGTACGACTGCATTTAATATACGCACCTGAGAGCCAACTGTCCTCTCAGCTGGGAGGCAGCTGTTCTTGGAGGATCTGGTTCGAGTACAAGCATAGCACAAGCATTTTAAAGCCAAGCTCAGACACCCCTTTCAGGGGCCTTTTAAGGACGACATCATGTACATCGTCAGTTTTCCGCCAGGGCGTCCAGGCCACGTTCACTGAGTTTCTTGCAAATTTGCCCGCATTGCTCGCATGGTGCATTCGTGGTAATTGAAGCCGTCTGCTTGCCTCAGGTGTAAGATTATGGCCCATCGAACGACGTCTGCTGTGGATTAAGTCAGAATAGTTTTTATTCATAAAACACCTCGCTTTGCCCGAAAGAGTGCATGTTGTGGGGAGGGGAGAATGGCTACAGCTTACAGAACAACAAATCTTAATTTCTACATCATTCTTGCCCCGTCGCTGTGGCTCAGTGGTTAGGGCGCTCGACTACTGATCCGGAGTTTCCTGGCTCGAACCCGACCGCGGCGGCTGCGTTTTTATGGAGGCAAAACGCTAAGGCGCCTGTGTGCTGTGCGATGTCAGTGCACGTTAAAGATCCTCAGGTGGTCGAAATTATTCCGGAGCCCTCCACTACGGCACCTCTTTTTCCTTTCTACTTTCACTCCCTCCTTTATCCCTTCCCTTACGGCGCGGTTCAGGTGTCCAACGATATATGGGACGGATACTGCGCCATTTTCTTTCCCCAAAACCAATTATTATTATTATTATTATTATTATTATTATTATTATTATTATTATTATTATTATTATTATTATTATTATTATTACATCATTCTTGGTTTCCGTAGTCAGGATACCACTCTATTTTAGCTAGCGCAGAAAAGAAAAAAGACTGCATGAAGGTTCCGTCCGGGTCCGGTATTCCCTTAGTTTAAGATCATGATGATATAAAGGAATGATAACTTCGATTAAAAACGCAGTAACGGTCTTTTTAAATTACGTTCTTTATTAGTTTAATTGGTACTGTTAAATATTGCAGATAATCTCAAGCGCAATTTTTTTTTCTGGCGAGAGGAGAGTGCTTCCTATTCCAGGTGCATTTTAATGTCAGTGCAACATTTCCCTGGCTGACACCATTCAAGGACGAGTCATGTCACTCCGTTTGGATTCTTTCAATTTTACCCATAAGTGATTGTTGGGCAGGGCCCCAACTACAACGAGCATATTCGCGGATAGGCTGAACGCGGACAAGGAAAGCAGTTCGTATGTTTTCATGTAAAGGTACGAAATTTCGTTGAATAAAAGTCCGTGCCCAGGCGCTGTTTACAACGACGTCATACACATGGGCATTCCATGCGCAATCACTAAAGAAGAATACTGCCAAGTAAGTCCATTTATGGCTTACGAAGTCATTACCGAAGATAGGAGTGCCTGTCTGCTTTCCCCAACCCCGTTCTTTTCGCGCAAGGATTGGATACAAGTATTACAAAAAAGAAAAATATAATGCATTATTCATTTCATACACCATGTAAACGCTTGTTAAATCTAAATCAACTGGTAAATGAAGAAAACCTTTTCAGTTTATATTTTTAGTGCGTGAGCGCTGAAATAATAATAATAATAATAATAATAATAATAATAATAATAATAATAATAATAATAATAATAATAATAATAATAATAATAATAATAATAATAATAATAATAATTGGTGTTTGGGGAAATGAAATGGCGCAGCATGTGTCTCATTATCGTTGGACACCTGAACCGCGCCGTAAGGAGCTCTAAAACCCCCAATCTCAGATTTCGTCGATGTTTGTCTGTCCGAAGCTTATCTCCGTGACCTCGAAGCTGCTGGGAAAGGTGAATGCGGCTCTCACAAGCCCCACCGGTGGCAGCACCTGCCATCGCACGGCAGTGGCGCATCGCTTAACCGCTGCGCCACTGGGCCTGGAGTGGTGTGAGGACTCCCAGCGATCCTTGAATGCAAAGAAGAGATTGATCAATTCCACATACATGGGCATTAAACCAATAACGCTGACGCCTCATATCCTTAAGGCGGAGCTTAAGTCCGATTTCGCCGACCTTTGTCTGACGCCTGCTTGACCTTGAAAACCGAGCCTCGAACCGAAACCGAAGTGCGAACCGGAGTGCCAGCGCACCTAATCCGCATCTGGCCTAACCACGCTAAATCGTCCGCCATCTTTTTTTTTTCTAACGAGTCCTCAGTGAATAAACCTAAACTTGAAGACGTCCTTGTAGAAATGTAATTTATATAAACTTGTCATTAATGCAAACTTAAAAACAATAGCGGCCCCAAACCGGAACCCTGTGGAGCACCCGATCTACGCAGTCTGGAATTGCACTGTTTGATGCTACACTGCTGGCGCTGCGACGAGTAACTTCTTATGCACTTAGCGCTTTCGGGTTTATGCTTAATACTGATACCCAAGCCGACACAACCGAAACAGCATGCAAGATCACTGAGTTAAGTGGGGCTTCGCGCGCACACCTAGCAGTTCGGCTTTCCCAGTGCGGCAGCCGGTCACCTGGCGCTCAGAGATGCGATCCCAGTGCCTCGACCAGATTCTTGCTGTCAGTTGGCATTGCTAACGTGACATGTATCGCTCCCTCGTTTCGTTTCAGAGGACAAACAGATTTTTCTGAGGAGTTGGAAAAAGTGATGTTTGCTGGCTTCAATTTCTGCCCCGAAATTTAACGACATCTTGATCGTTGTTTCACGAGCAGAAGTTTGCCTTCAGAGGGCATATATACTTCGGAGAAACGGGCTTGCCTGGGAGACCCCTTTCCTCGCCTCCTCCTCTCTTCCGCTATTCCCTTTTCCTTCAGATGCTTTCCGCAACCTAATTCTTGTCTCATACCCCCTTCTTCAATTTTTTTTTCATTCACATTTAATGGACGCTGCCCTGGGAACTTTTCTTGATCGGACACTTAGCGCAGTTATTGCAGATGAGAAATCCATATGGGCCATTTGAGAGTTGGCTACCGGTGATGCAGTATAAGCGCAGTCGGTGTCCAACAATGCCTTAAGTAATGTCGCATGCAGTGGATCAGAGTGTATTCGCCCAGCGCGTCATGAGCACGCCGCTGCGATGCAGCAGAATGAAAGAGCAGACGGCCACCGACATGGGATACGTACGCGCGCTGATCGCATTGCTGGAGCGTCACCTTCGCCGGCGCGGCCGAAAAATTGCTGCGACGAGAGGATAGCCTGCACAGCGAGGAAGCTGCTTGTTACATTCCTCGGAGAATTGTCACTTCGAAATGATAAAGTGAAAAATGATACGAGTCAGCTCACGCTATACGTCTGTCGCGATTAAAAGTGATTCAGAGTATAACAGTAGACACCGGTTCCCACTGCACACCCACTGACGGATGAGTTTGATTAGTGCGTTGATTTCTTACCTACACGGCGCAGACGGGTACAAGATATTCCATACTTTGATCCTTTAGCAATGTAGCCCCATAGTCAGGCGTAAGAAATTGACAATGTGATGAAAACAAAAACGCAAGGAAACAGAAGTTGAAAATGAGAGGCGGTGCAGTTTTTCTGCTCCTTGGACTCGATTTCGTAGAATTTCGTCGTGAGTGCGATCCCATCAAGCAGAGATAAATGCACTCCCATCAAGTTAGTTCGTATTGTTTATGCCATGGAAGGTCAAAACTCATTAATTTTTTTGTATTTCTTACAAAAATGTTCTTTCTTCCTAAAATTTTAGTGCAGTCGTAAAAAAAACATTTACTGGCAGGTTATAAGTGGGCAGTTGGCATGCCTAAACGATCGATTAAAAAGCTAGAAGCAGTAAAAATACTGCAATAAGTAAAGGAGGGTAATACCACAACACGTCGCGAGCACTGACTCTTGGTTCAATGTTGCTTTCAAGTGCGTCGCATTTTCGCAATGTAGTGAATTACTTTTCTGGCCTAGTAATTTAGTAATGTAATGAATTAATTTGGAAGAATGATTAGTAGCGAAAGCAATTGCTTTAAAAATTACTTCTATTAAAGTTGACCACTGATCTACGTCGGGACAACTGCTCTTTGCTGGGCAGGGAGCCTCGAAATCAGGCACGACAGGCAGCAACCCCTGGACCAGTGTAGAAGGTCGCCAAGGATACGGCTGGCGTCCCCTGTTGTCTGGTGACCGCCCGAGGGAATGCGAGGGGGACTAGGCAGGAGTGCACGTGCCACGAGCATTCTCCAAACAACAAGATGCAAGGCTATGCTGGGCCTCCACAAAGGGCAGACGACACACTTCGGAGTTCCCAGACGATACAGGGGCTCGCGCAGAGGGGCTGCCATGGCTACGTCTGCTAAGGGCACAGCGGTGCCCGTTTACACGCGTCGTCACTAGGCGTGGTGAGGGGGGGGGGGGGGGGTAGCAGAAGCACGCACGACGCGAACATTTCCGAGCGGCAGCTGCAGAAATGGACTTCTTAGTACCGATGAACCCATAAATGACCTCCTACAGAGGCTTCAGTAGGTGCAGACAGCTCTGGGCAGCTTCGAAGGCGTTGGGTCCGCTGCTCTTTTCCCGCCTTGAGCGCAGTGAAAGCGATGCGTGTTTGAATGTAACTCTGTTACCTTTGTTTTGTTTGCATTGTCCCAGAGGGGGGTGGGAGTATTTGGCTGGAACGGAGTTTGGTGCGAAGACTGAAGGGTATATGCGTGAAGCGTTTTGAGAAGGAATTTGGTGTATCTCTTTATTCTTGGAGGGGGAGAGAGCTACTGTGACTGACTGAGTTGAACGGCGGGGCAGACAGTTGAGTGGAGCAGCCCCTTTTGGATTTCGGGGTTATCGACTAGTTACGTGTCAGGCCAGCGCACCTCCTGCCGCTGACTGCAGAGACGCCACTGAGAAAACAAATCGGTGCAGCACTCACGAGGGATGCGAGCGAGGAATTCTTCGATATCAACAGGGCGCGATTTCTCGACGTATCATACGAATAACTTCGCCACCAGAGCAAGCGAAGCCAGCGATTTTACGACACTGCAATGCTACCCAAGCCTAAAAAGCTTTTTTTACGTGCAGCCCACAGTTGTCCTCATCTGCGTCACCTGAGCGGCTATTGAGCATGCCCAACGACACATTCTTCAAAGCGGGGCAAAATGTTCGACGCCCACTGTGAAGCCGAGCTCTTGAGGAGTGCGATGGATTAAGAAATCTGAAATGCTTGGAAGAATTGTGGCCAGTGCAGTTTTTTTTGTGCACGAAAATTAAAAAATAATTTCGAACTAATTGCGTTACTTTTTTGAAGTAACTGTACTGCACTGTGATTACTTTTCGTGAGCAATAATTGGAAATGTAATTCAATTACCTTTCAAAAGTAATTTTGTTATGTATGGTATCACAGTAACACAAGAACCGCTGAAGAACGTCGGTGCGCATCTGGAGTTCATTCATGCGATGGGAAACTAACGTCACTCCACGGGACCGCCGATATACGGAATCGCCTCCTTTGGCTTTTGCAGCCCAGCGCCTCAGACCACTTGGACACGGCACCGACAAGCTTTTCAAGTCGCGTGCCTCCATCAACACACGCGAGTTTTAACGCTCAAATAAATTCCCAACTTATGTGATGACTGATCGCTTGGTACGGTAGCGAAAACTAAGCGTTGGAGCAGAAAAAAAGGATGCCACGGAAAGCTGGACACTTATGATTAGGAACATAATAATGAAGCCCAAGATTGTGTTGGAGTGCCGTCCAGTCTCGATAACTTTTACATCGCGCCTCCAATCTTGAGCGTCCGCAAATGTGCGCCAGATACATGCGCGCAAGGCTCTGCGCAGCGCGCACAATATCTGGACGAACGCTTCGCAAACGGATGCAACTCGTTTGTTTTCCTCAGCGCTCATTTTCGGGTCCTCCCTCGTTGCCTCGGCCGCGGGGAGAGCGGTGGCCGCCGCCGCCGGATGCGGCCCCTCGCAAGGTCGACCTCCGAGGTCGGCCACGCGAACTGCGTCTCCTCGGTCACTGGTGTCGAGTTCGCTGTGTGTGTGCGTGCGAGCCACACGTCCCCGGCCATTCCGCGGACGCCCCGCCGTAAGAGCACGCACGCCACGCGTGAGGGCGCGTCATCTCGGAGCTTTGACGCGCCGGACAGCGGCTCTAGCCGGAGCTTTCGCGTGACGCCGACTGGACACCTTTGGAAAAAAAAAAAAACGCTGCCTGGGCTGCCCCACATTGCTGGCTGGACTGCTGTGTGCACGCATGGAGAGCGCAGAGCAAACTGCAGCGCAAGCGTCGCACACGTGTCCAAAAAAGCTCCCGTTCTAGTTCCTCTAATGTCGCCATAACCATAACACGGCTTACGCCACGGTGGTATGGTATGGTATGGTATGGTATGGTATGGTATGGTATGGTATGGGGAGTTTTACGTCTGAAACTGCACATGGGCTATAAAGGAATGCCGTAGCAGAGGGCTCGGGATTAATTTAGATCACCTGAGGTTCTTTAACGTGCATTAACATCGCACAGCACGCGGGCGCTCTGAGCAGCTCGTAAATGAGACAGTCGAAAAGCCCTATAAGGAGCAGAACATTGCCAGTCACTCCGAATGAGGCTTCTTAATTCACAAGCTTCTTTGCGCGAAGTGACCAATCAAACCTTGAGCAGCGTATTGAGGTTTTTGGACCATCGGTCCACGCGCGCCCATTACGTCGGACATCACAGGTAGCGCGGGAGGTCACTGCAGACTGGCGGCTTTCACAAGCGTCCTTTTTAGAGTTTCTTTTGTTAAAATTTCCATTTCGCCTCAATAGCATGAATATTGTAAATAGGGAGCTGCAGAGCCCTTTAATTTTCCGAACGTCGATAAGATCCGCAAGGGGTGCCCACACTAAGAATGGACCCACGTGAACTGCGACCGTATGCCACCACAGCATCAGGCCTCAAAGGCTCTCGCTAAGCTGGGAATCGCCCAGTCAAGCGCGGAGTATCTTGTTTGACGCTGTACAGCCGACGGCCTTGAACGGTCAGGAAACAACGCCTTCGTGGGCTTCTATGCGGCAGAACGCTGCGTGCGAGCGAAAGGTACGCAGTTGAGTGCGTCTCCTTCCGTGGGGAATCCTTTTCGAGGCGGCTGCAGTCGCGACTGTACTCCCCGATTGGTAGTCTTCCATATGTTCTTTAGGCCTTGCGCAGCTAATTTAAAGTTTAAATGATCAAATAGTTCACGTCAGACGCAGTACACGCAGTAAGGAGTTCCCCGCGTGTATTCTAATTGATAACCCTAAAGAAAAAAAAAGAAATTGAAACGCAGTGTGTTATCGCAGCCATTGCGAAAAGTCACAGATAAGGCTTGGTATAGCGGCTGCTATAGCAAGCCTTGCTATGGAAGCCTCAAAATGCACCTTGAAAGATTCCTTGGGGTGAAAGACTTCACTACGACGTTTTTAGTTCATTTTTTTTTAGAGGTACTTGGGACGCAATGTCGAAAAAAGGCGACAGGGCGGTCAGCAGTCACACTTTTCGTCCTTGATGGCCAATAAACACTAGTAAACGTAAGAGTGTAACAAATGGAGCTCACCCTCAGCAAGCGGAGCAACTTGAATGCAGGCATGACCGGCGCGCCGCGGAATCTGTTCGGTGGAGACTTCGAGTCCCGTTCTGATCTGAGATGCGCCATTGCGCGGTTTTGACTCCAGCTTCTCTTCCTTTCGCCCTCCTCTCTCTCCTCCTTTTCCCCCAGAGCGTCGAACAAATAAAAATGCGATTTCGTCACTGTGGAAGGGAAGGCTACCGACACGCCTTCGGGCAATTGGTTGCAGGTCCACCAATCACGAGACTCTGCCGGCAGCGGCAGCTCACAGCGGACGGCGGGTTACCACCGGGCATGCAACACGAGGCGGCTGCCGGCCAACAGCGGCAGAAGCCGAACCAACACATGCACGACGAGCAGCACGCAGCTGCACGCCACTCACGTAATGCGGAAACAGTGCAACGATTCTTTTTTTTTTTTCCCTACCAGGGCAGCAGAGTGGCTTCCAAGAGAGGCAGAACGTATAACAGGGGCTATAAAGAATCAAGCGAAGAGATGGGATTACGAAATTTGCTGGAATGAAATGATCACAAATTGAAGGTTCGACCATACTGCTGCCGAGCAGATTTGTTTACACACAGATTTCTTTTTTTCCCCGTATCATTAGCGACTGTAACGTGTTACCAGAAGATGTGGTTTGCCCCCCACTTTAATGCCCGAGTGCCGCTGCAGGTATTCAAAGAATAAAGAATAGGATGACCACAGCTGGGGCGGGGCAGGCCTAATCGGAGTTCAGTGGGAGGGGCCTCGCTTCTGCACTGGGCTGACGATGTAAACGATAAAGATGATCCCGTGTAACACGGACCGACTGGCAGACCTCGTCGATGCGCGACCCCGCTTGAGCCAGCGACGATGGGCAAAGAGAATCGATCTAGAATAGGATTTGGACAAACACTATCTCCGTCCAGGGGGCTGAAACTGAATCCCCGCGATAAATGTTTTTGGCATATGTGCCAAACCCGAACCGAAACTCTGCGGACGTCTCTTGCGTAATAGGAGTCGCAATTTAGTCGCGACAGAAGATTAAAAAAAAAAAAAGAGGACGGTCTGGCACGTGGGGTTTAACGTCCCGAGGCTGCACAGAGACGGCGTAGTGGGATTCATTTCGACCACTTGGGGTTCCTTGACGTGCACTGACATCGCACAGTTGTGTACTCCATCGAACTGCGGTCGCCGCGGCCGGGATTCGACCCCGCGACTTTGGATCAGCAGCCACCAAGCCACCGCGGCGGGTTTAAAAAATAAGAGATAAAACGGCGGTAGGGAATGCTTCATTTTGCTTCTTTGTCTGTTCACGTGTAAAAATATCGCTATTATCGATAACACTTCTTGCCTTTTGTCGCGTTCATTTCTTTCCTATAATCTGCAGAAAAAAAGCGTACGCCAGCTGCAAAACGCCCCTATTCTGCTCTTTGATTCCCCCCCCCCCCCCCCCTGCCCCCCCCCCCCTTTTTTTTTACTGCTAAAGTCGCGACCCATTATTTCATGCGTACCTCTCAAGTTGACTCTTTCTTGCAGTCTACACACCGAAATGAATAAAAATAAATGACCTAATTTCAAAAATTCCGGAAATGCAAGTGATAGGGAGGAGGCTTCGGGTGAAACTGTTCACACAGAGTGTACTGTGTGACGAAGAAAAGAGAAACGTGGTGTAAAACTGTCCGTGCGTTGCCCCCTCGCTCGCTTACCGTTCGCACGTTGGTGGATTACAAACTCTCGTTATCATAATCCGATAAGAGCCACAAAAAGAAATAGCAAAAATAAGGCATCGGCGATGCTGAAGAACGGCAGCCCGCCTTTGCTAATTGCTCCCCCTTTGGTAACAAGGGTGGCAGGGCAGAACGATTTTCAAGACCTATCCACACCCGCGCCTTTCGCCCCATGGACAAATACGTAACACCAAAAAATGTATGCCATGGTAACGGCAGTATGATGCGAAGTTTAGCGACAGCTTGGGGCGTCAAGAGGCGTCACGGTTGTCCAGCAGCAAGGTCTGTTATCGCCGACATTCCCATCACATCTGAGATAAGGAATGCTACGCAGCCGATTTATTCCGGAGTATCGACCTCGCCCCCTACGCATCGTACCGTGCAGCTAAAGTCAATTCAGCACTCTCCAACACCAACCGCGGCGGTTTTCGGCACTTGTCATCCCCCCCCCCCTCTCTCTCTCTCTCTCCACACATACCACGCCCGTCTCTCTCCGCTCCCGTCTTCACGCTTCTCGACACCGGCTAGAACGCGGAGAAGGCCCGAGCACCACTTCCACTCCCAGGTGTCTTGGCCACTAGTGTGAAGTGGTGTTAACGGTGACGTCGAATGGGAAGGGTCCAGCTGGCGCGAGCCTGCTCGTGTCCCGCCGTGATAAACGGAAAGGAGTAAATAGGGAGTAAGCCGTCTTCTAGCGCACTCCCTTACAAAATACTCCCTTACTGCCTTTCTGCTCCCTTCTGTTCAGAGTGTGCGCGCACCCAACGGTCACGGCGGGACACGAGCACGCTCGCGCCAGCTGGACCCTTCCCTTTTTACTCCCATATTGGCGTATTAATGTTTAGAGTGCACGCCACCCTTCGTGCGTGCCTCCTTTCGCAGCTGCGCGAGATGCGAACGTCGCTGCCATCGAGCTGAAGAAAATTCTGAAAGAGGAAATGTATTTTGTCTTTCAGGGTTCGTTTGCGCCCAATGAGGAAGTTTTTAATATCTCCTACGTCTAAGCAATGCTTTGGAGTGAGCTGGCAACATCAGCGACGATAGACAGTCGCGGCAGTTTTTTTTCTTGCGTTATTTTCTCTGCCGCCGAGAGCCATAGTTTAGGATTATCGCGACTCACATCAAGGGGGTAATGCAGGGAAACGAAAACGGTCCACACATGAAGAAAGAAAGAAAGAAAGAAAGAAAGAAAGAAAGAAAGAAAGAAAGAAAGAAAGAAAGAAAGAAAGAAAGAAAGAAAGAAAGAAAGAAAGAAAGAAAGAAAGAAAGAAAGAAAGAAATGGTCATGGCGTCACTTTTTGTTAAGCCGGAAGAGAGCACAGTACTATATTGGGTCCGGGCAAATCGTACTCACCGTTGTACATCACCTCTCTTATTCTGTGCGCTAGCACTTATAGTGGCCATTACCCCGATTTAGCCGTTTTTTTTTGTTTGCCTGAAGCGTGCTTTGTAGTAGGCTGCCCAACAGGGTTGTGGGCAACCTGCCCAGGTGTGTGTGCGTGCATTGTGCGTAATTTTCAATAATAGGCTTTTTGGGGCAGAAATATGGCTTTTGCGGCACAGTATTACCAGTGTTGGCGGACACCGGAAAGCCGATGAATTGTCTTAAGTAGTAAGCTGGTTAACTAATTTCTGATAATGAACTTTTAACTATCACAGCTGGGCAACTGGTTGAAATTAGATATTTGTAGCCGGTCGTTAGTAATAGCCATATCAGTTTTTATAATTTCGAAATGCGATTATCTTCACCGCTGTGGCTCGACAAAATTGGGCTACATCGTGCCAGAACACATGCGTTTTCGAAAAGCATGCAGGCAAAGCAAACTTTCCGGTGCATGTAACTAGTCAAAAAAGCCAAATTTTTTCGAGCCACAGCGCCAAGGGTAATCGCGTTTTTTAAATTCTATAAACTGATATGGCTATTACTAATGACCGCCTACAAATCTCTAATTGCAGCTAGGCGCCTAACTCTAATAGTTAAAAAGTGATGGTTTATGGTTTATCTGGGTTTAACGTCCTAAAGCGATTCAGGCTATGAGGGACGCCGTAGTGAAGGGCTCCGGAAATTTCGACCACCTGGGCTTCTTTAACGTGCATTGACATCGCACAGTATACGGGCCTCTAGAGTTCCGCCTCCATCGAAATTCGACCGGCGCGGCCGGGATTGAACCCGCGTCTTTCGGGTCAGCAGTCGAGCGCCATAACCACTGAGCCACCGCGGTGGCTTAGACTAGTAATGCTTTCGCATTAAAATTATGGGAGCACTTAAGCAACTTTTATGATGCGTAAATGCGAGAGCAAGTGTAACTGGCTCACTGGGTGAGTGGACACTTCAATCACGCTGTAAGTAGGCGGAGGCGTCCACTTACGATTTAAGACAGTTATGCGGTTTTCCTTTTCTCAAAACCAGCAGAAAGTTTAAACTCCTATGATACTGAGGAAAGGAAAGGCGCATAGCTGGATTCCTGGGTCAGTGGACACCTCAATAGCGTTGAGGTACGTGGCGGTGGGTACGCCGGCGGCTTAGTGCTCCAGGGTCCGTATTCCGAGTTTGTGTCATAATAAAAAGCGTCATAATCTGCCGCAGCGGATACACCTTATTCGTCTAAACGCCAAAAGCGGATGTGGTGGCTAAGATGCAGCGAAAAGGGCCGAAAAAATCGAACGGTGACGTCAAACACATAGCGCACGCAGCAGATGCTCAAGGACAGCCAACATGGCAGCGCGCTCTGAAGTGGAGCCTCTCGCTTCGAAGTGAACTCGTCGGTGTTACTGCGTTTTTCGGCACGTGAACTGGCTATAAACTGACTGGGTACGGCACTTGCGCTTCGTCTTTTCTTACCTGCAAGAAATTGGATGGACGATATATTTGGCCTGTTTTTTATTTCGTTGGACGATTCGGCAGCTCCTAGGCCTAACATGCACCGGTTTGTTGCAGAAATTGTTCCCTTCATTCAAACCGGATGGCGCCACTGTCACCGGAGTTATCTCGTCTGAGTATGTTGAATGATGTAACATAAACCGTTATGTCCCGCAAAATGTTTGCGATTACTGCGCACAGGCATGTGTTTCTTATTCTTGAACTCTTTATTATGCGTTGCAGCGTCCTGCGTAATGCCGTGTAATGTCGCGTGTAATGTCGCAGTCCTGCGTAATGTCGTGCGTAATGCCTTGGCAGCGTGAAACCGCTCATGTGCACGGATGGTCAGTCGCCAGCGACGCGCTGCTACACCACCGCGTTTGACATGCCTGAGGTGGTTTTTCGGTGTTTCTGATGGTTTTCTATAACCACGGTGGTGTGGCTCTGCATTGAGCTTGCGAGTTAGCTTGCAGGTTAGTTTTCAGGTCTCAGTGTGGGCATGTGTGCGCTCCGTATTATGGCGAACCTATGAAAACTTCGTCTGCGAAGTCTCCCAGTGCAAATATCAAGAGAAACACAGCAATGAGATTTTTTTAGCTCATCCCTTTTATTTATTTTCTGCAGAAAAATTAGAAACCTAACAGCGGCATCTCGCAGTTCTTGCAGTGCCTGCACAAAAGGAATGGCAAACGTAAATTACCGTCTGCACAACGATGTTGCAGACGGCAAGTCTTCACGGAGTCTTGGTTCAGCACGGCACGGAACGCGCATTGTACAGCGAGCGAGTGCATGCTACAAATTATTCTCTCCGTTCCTTTTTCCTCAAGATAAATGTAAAGCGCTGTGTTGTGCGAACAAGCTTGCTGCCTTTTATTTACCATCGGCAATCGACGGCTGTAGGGGCTGCCTTCTGTCACTGTAAAGTCATGCGTAGTTGCGTACAATAATTTCTTCTTTTAGTACACCTCCGGCATTTATGGTGCAGAAAAGAGTGTCTGAACTATTTTTTATATTTGTTGAAGTCCAATGGGTAAATAAAACAGCTTTGATATTATCCGTTTACAGTGGAATCCCATGCGGAACTAAAGTTGTGGCTGAATATTTCTTCTGTCGCATTCCATTTCTCGGCAAAGAGCAATAGTGCCGCTGGACGTTTCACTGCGGCAACCGCAACGCAGTGACATCCTGCCGCCGCTCACAGTCGCAACCGAACCGACATCCGCTTCCAGTGTTTCGACCAATCAGGTGTGGCCGCTGCGGCAGATTATGACGCTTTTTATTATGACGCAAATTCAGAATACGGCCCCAGGAGGGGCGATGACGTCATTTGCGTGCCGTGTTTTGTCCATGAGTTTCTGATGACTGTGTGGTTTTCGCACAATGAGACAAGTAATTCTCTCGGATTAGAAAAAGAGTTTACCACTTATTTCGATATGAAGAGATGACGGGCGGCGTTTCGAAACGCGACAGCAATAAACAACTTGAACTATGCCGGATGGATGCATGCAGTTTCGAAGGTAAAATTTTACCTGCACGTTGGAATTTTTGCTCATGTGTAGTTGCTCAGCACTGCGTTAGATTTCAGGAATATTTTAGGGGCATGTCACAACCAGATGATGGCTCAGAAGGAAAGGCACAAAATGGTTCCTCAGAACGGGGAATTATTTTGAATCTGTGTATACGACTTAGGGTTGTTCTTTTTGACGATTTTCGGGTGATCAGAGAGTAGATTTCAATTGTTTTAAAGAAAGAAAAAAAAGGGAAACAAGAGGAAGTGCTTGTCACTTCAATGATGTCAATATCTCGAACCAGTTCTTCTATAGTGAGCATAGAAACTTTGACTAACACCAACAGTGAGCCGCAGAGAACTCTGGAAATACGAAGTTTTTTTTTCTTTTTGGGTGCCGTGCTACCCGCTTGTATACGTAAGCAGTAAAGCCACGTTAATTATACCATCATTAATGCGGAAAGCCGGATAATTCGGACTATCGCCGGTGTACCGCTGAACGCTCATGTAAGTCTATGGCGTCGCAAACTCGTTTATTCGGACGCCCATGGGACTGGCTCCGGTGAGTACGGATGCGATCCTGAAGTGGCGCCGTGTTGAGGTATAACCTGCTCGAGAAATGATCGTCCAAGTATTCGTCCTCAGGCTTGATCTCCCTGTTTAATTGTTGCCGTTGGCCCTCTGACGTCCGCACAACGGCAAGTACGTTGACGATCGGCAGGGTCCCGTCGACAAGCTGAGAGCGCTGAGAGTCTGGCCGCGTAGTTTCGTTTTCGGAGCCTCGCCTCCTGCCCGCGGCGACGGCGGCTGTCGGCCGCGCATATCTACCAGCCTGCCGAGCATAGCTGCAACTGTCCTGTCGCCGATATATACGCGTTTGGCCGCTACGGTGCCAATGCACGCTTGCCTCGCTTCTGTCCGCGTGGTAAATCGCGCCGGAAATCCGTGCTCGTCACGTGCTGTTCGCTGTTTGTGTTCTGAAGACTCCTCACATGCGGCGCCACATGTGAAGAAGGTCCAGCTCTACCGCGTCGCTCACTGAAAGAAGCTTAAAGCGTTTGATGAAAAAAAAAATCGCCGCCGTCATTTAGTTTTCTTTAATAATAATTGGTTTTGGGGGGAAAGGAAATGGCGCAGTATCTGTCTCATGTATCGTTGGACACCTGAACCGCGCCGTAAGGGGAGGGTAAAGGAGGGAGTGAAAGAAGAAAGGAAGAGAGGTGCCGTAGTGGAGGGCTCCGGAATAACTTCGACCACCTGGGGATCTGTAACGTGCACTGACATCGCACAGCACATGGGCGCCTTAGCGTTTTTCCTCCATAAAAACGCAGCCGCCGCGGTCGGGTTCGAACCCGGGATCTCCGGATCAGTAGCCGAGCGCCCTAACCACTGAGCCACCGCGGCGGGGCTTTGAAAAGAGATTACCGCTGCTGAGGTTTACACCGAATAAATTTTACTCACGCGAACGGTTTTTGCAGTTCTGAGTGGGCATTCGATAATTCGACATTTGGATAATTTGTGGGGTTGAATTGGGGAGATAAGTACGTTCTCCCCACTCAATCGCGGCTGACACGGTTCAAAGCCGCCCGGACCCCACCCCGTGATCGCGTACGCTACCGAGCGCTCGCCGACCACGGCGGGCCTTGCTCTGGGGGAACAAAGGAACGACACATTGGCTGACACAAACAGGCATTTATTGCTACAGAAACAATAACGCCAGCTAGCAACAAGGTACGCTAATGAATCAAGGACGTCCGACTCACCAGCAAGGTTCCGAGCGAATGTTCGCCCGCGCTAGGGCAAGGGATATAAACTCCGCAGGCCGGACGGGACGAGTACGGGAGCCTGTCTCCCCGTCGCTTATTCGCCCCGCCGGCGAAGAGCGGAGACCCGAGCGACGCGTCCGCCCAGGGTGATTATCCCGGCCCAAGAGACCCCATCTCCCGCGGGCGGGCTTCAGCAGTCTCCCGCGCAGCGACGCTGGCGCCCTCTTTTGCCAGTTAATGTAACTGGCAAGGGAACGCGCTCATCCTCGGGGTGACTGCTGCTGCACGGTGCCTCGCGGGAAAGCAAACTCAGGGGGCTGCAGGGCAGGTCCCCACAAATTCGAAGGAGGAAAAACGCTAATGCGCCCGTGTGCTGTGCGATGTCAGTGCATGTTAAAGATCCCCAGGTGGTCGAAATTATTCCGGAGCCCTCCACTACGGCACCTATTCTTCCTTTCTTCTTTCACTCCCTCCTTTATCCCTTCCCTTACGGCGCGGTTCAGGTGTCCAAAGATATATGAGACAGATACTGCGCCATTTCCTTTCCGCAATAAACCAATTATAATTATATATAATTCGGAAGTTTTTTCCGCTCCCTTGAAATCAGAGTTAACGAACATTTCCTCTGATTTTGTACCAATAGCCTCCATATATATGACTAAGTACTGTACACTTAAGTTTCTTTCACCCGTTCTCTCCTTCTGTACGTCCTTTCTTAGTGTCTGTTTTGCGCCTACTCCCCCCCCCCTCCCCCACCTCTCTTTCCTGCAGAGTTCCCAACATCCGGTTCGGCAGTTACCGCCTGGTCCCCAGTCAAACTCGTTAATCATTCTTCATAAGGGGCCGGGCCCCAGCAACATCATCCATTACCGCTGCGATCGACCGGCATATATCTTCTTTTCCTATTGCTTGGAATAAACATACCTACTCTGTTGCTTGCGGCAAGGTGCTCATTGAGGATGGTGGCATCAGGAGGAATGCCCGCCGAAGCGCGCAGAGCTGCTGCCGCAGGGGCGTACTCGTCAGACCTTTACCATGCACCAACGTGTGAGCGTAAGAGCACATACACTTCTCCGGAGTTTGCTGCAGGCAGCCAATCAATGTTCTACAACCATCTGCGTAAGAATTCTGCTTAGTGCACGATAGTATTAACCGAATCTTTTGCGACTGCTGCCCGGTTGCAAGAAAGCATAATAGTGCAAGAAAACAATATGGTTTTGGACCACTTCACCGTGAGCGGCCCTTATTCGACGAATGAAGGCGAACTGGTCGGCAGTATTACGCCAGCTATAAATGTCATCGTGAGGCTTAGCGCTAACGCAAGCGTAGGTGCTTCACGTGATGTTCTTTCCACTGACAAAAGCGCGCTGACGCCGTTACGTAGCAACCGTGACGGACCCGGAGGGGCGGGCAATGGCCGATTTTAACGCGAAAGCGTTAAGAAGCTCGTGTCGCAGAGAAGCCGGTGTCGGCGTTGTTGGAGTCGCAAGCGTTGTAACCCGACAACTTACAAATAAAAAAAATATTGAGCAAAATACGGAGAATCGAACCCAGGCCATTCAGATTGCGAGGCGAGCACGCGTAGAGCACGCTACGAAGGATTTTTTTTTCTTTATTGCATGGAAGAACTTCTGTAGAAAGGAGGAAACTTCAATCAGACTAGTTCGCGTCTCAAGTTACCGGGCTGCTTAATATGAGCCCCCCATAGCCCTAACTCACCACTGCATCCCCATCAAAACATCAAAATTCAGGGAGGCACACACAAGCATCTAGGCACGGCAGCCAGCATGGAGGTTCGTCGCGAGCAGCATATACACTCCTCACCAACGCACACTGTTCCCGAAACACAGATTTGGACGATCTTGGTGGCTCGGCATGTCTGTCCATCATACGGCTTTTCCAAAGACTGAATAGTCCCATCAACACAAACACGTCATAAGGCACAACAGAGTTTTTGTCAACAGGCAGAAATCTAATAGTGTATGGTGTAATTTCAATGTCCTTCTTAAGAGTTCGTTGTAGTATGTCCCAAAAGAACATGGCATCACGGCACAGGATGAAGCAATGATCAATTGTCTCAGGCACGTTACACAGACGACAATTCACATTCCAGGGTACAAACATCCCCTTGTCATTAAGAAATGTCTTGACAGGCAGCGTCGCTGTGTGTAGTTTGAAAAAGAACGTTTTAGCGGCTGCCTGAATGCACATCCGCCTAACACGCTTTAGAACACTGATGTCCAAAGACCCCAGATAAGGCTGCCGATACAATGGTGTAGGGAACAAAGACTCAGTGAGAGCCTGGGTCATCTGCTTTCTCGAGAGGCTATACAGGTAATCTAAAGAGAAGCGCACAGTGAGAAAATTGAAAGTGTCAGCAACCTCCTTAAGAAATCCCCATAAAGTCCCCTCACGAGCCTGCACAGTCGGTGCGAATAAGTAAGGCAAATGAAAACTAAGCCGCCTAATGAGCACAGCTACCAGAAACGGGTCGTTTGCCGATTTGAAAAAGAAAAAACGGGAAACGAGTTGATGCACGAACAGGTGGACAAGGCTCACTCCACCACCCTCTAAGGGAAGGAACAAGTTGTCACGCCTCATCGGCTCCCATTGAGAGCGCCAAACGAATGCTGCAAATATTCTATGTATTGCTTGCACCTTCCTCCTCGCACAATGCAGGACTTGAAGGACATACGCGAGCTTTGCAAACAAAAAAATGTTACAGACCTGTGCCCTCGCAAACACTGAGAGTTCCCTACCCATCCAAGCCTGTGTTTGCCGCCGTAGAGTTACAGTTTGTGAATCCCAGTAGGCTGTACTGTTGCGAACTTGGTGCAGCGGAACGCCTAGGTACTCAAGAGGGCTACAGTTCCAGCATATACCACCGAAGTGGCTTGGCCTAGTTCCCCAATGACCCAACCAAAAGCCTTTGGATTTCTCTAAATTAAGAGCCGCGCCTGATACATCGCAGAACTGTTTAGTCAAGTTTAGAGCCTCGAGTACACTCTTTTTGTCAGAACAAAAGAGGGCGACATCATCAGCGTAAGCTAAAACTTTAACTTCCCATTGAGCCAGAGAGAAACCGCGGATAGCTGCGCTGTTAATTATACTGAGACAGAGGGGTTCCAGATATAGGGCAAACAACAATGGAGACAGTGGACATCCTTGACGAACAGATGCTTCTAGTGGTACTGGTTTCGTTAGCTACGAAGGATTTTTGTTTTCCGTTGCCTCGATCTGAATAAATGTAGACCAAGTGAATGCGTTGTGGTCTTTGACTTCGTGAAGAGTCTTTGTGTACTGATGCGTACATGAGAAATAGCCTGGCAGCTCTGCAACACGCTATCGCGTTCCACTCTTGAAAAGCAAAGCTTAAGCGTCCTTCAATTTTCATTCTTGTCTTTCGTTGCTTTGGCGGAGTACAACGGAGGACAAAAGCCCCCATTCAGGGCACCCAAAACGCTGTCTCCGCTCCACTTTCAAGAAGGATTCTGCAGCCAGAATAAGTGGCGGCGAGAAATGAAGGCGCATCGCTATCGTCCGTGCAGCTACGGCCACTCAGCAGCGTATTGGCCTCACTTACTTCACGAATCATTCCGGTACAGCTTTCATGAAGAAGCCTTTTCTACCTGCCCTGAGTCTGAGGTCAGCAGGCCTCCCAACACGCGGTAACCTTCTTACCGACACCCAGACATCACGTCAAAGCCTTGGAGGGGCTTAGAGGGAAGCAAAGCTCCGACAAAAAGCTTTACTTCAGCAGGCCGTCTGTGTTCTTATCGCCGAAGAAATTGATGTTTTTGAACACGCGTGCGGCTACTAACTGGTAGATACATCGAGTCCTCATTCTTCCGTTTTTGGTATTTCACCGTGTAGTTTGACCCTCCCTTAATTTAAGATTTCTCTCCAACGGTGCATGTACGGATATCGTACTCTTGCTTCAATTGACCTTCAAAAATTTGGCGTCGCAATATTGCTCACTGGACTGGTGTGTGCACCTGACGCTACCAATTGCGCCAGGTGCACACAGTAGCCGAGCAGTGTGGCAGCGCCACGTTTGAATAAGTCTATAAATTTCCCTTGCATATAGCATCGCGTTTTGTCTTAACGCCAACTATTGTGTCCTGTCCTCTCTGATCTGTCTACTTCACAAAACGAATACCACCTCGCCCAAACTTGCGGCTTGTTAAACAACACCCTCCCCGCTTTCGTGAGTGCACTAACTTAAAGCCCCCCCTCCCAGTCTAAAGGTGACCACAAGGAGTACATTCTGGACACCGCCCACTATTCTCCGGCGCAGGCTATGTGGGTCAGGCCCGCCTGGAACACATTTCCTTTGGCCAGCAGGGGAACACGATGGTTTTAAGTTATGACATGCTGCGCCAACGGCGATGACGATGCCGCTAATCATGAAGAAAGTCCCGGAGCTATCGCTGTAAAACCGCATGACTCACACGTCTCCCATAATTCACACAATAGACGAGGTGGCGGACGAAACCGTGATGTTTGGCCAAGTCAGGGGACTGTCCGCGTGCTGGAAACATTCACGCGACGGATGAAAACAGCGGATCCCAAAGCGGAAAAGCGCTCTACTTTTTCCGTCCGCGGACACGATTTGGTCGGCGGCCTGAATTCGTGACGTCCAACCACGAGATGCGCGGTTTCTCCTCGAGATCTTCAATCCGGCCAGTCGCATGAATCCGCCTTAAATAACGAGATATTCGCGGCCGCGAGCTTGGCCTCGAATCTCTTTCCGCTGATGCTCAATGCAGCCCGCTCACTTAAAGTTCATGATACCGCTGCTTTCACCCCTCGACGCATTCCAATGTGTAACATGGGGCCGAAACTCTGTATAAACAGTTGCAAGTGCTAACGAGAACGGGCTCAATTGTGCGTGCGTACCCAGCACGAGCGTGGTCGGTCGAACGTCGAGAAGTCGGTCTTTGCGCGCGGTCTGCGGGGCTAGCTTGCGCGTGTTTGTAAACGTAGCGCTCCTCAGTACAAGCGCACCAGGCGCACAGACTTCTAAAGTCATGGCCTCAAGCTGAGGCTGACATACCGCACAGTTACTGGCCATCTCTTTGGAGAGCGGCTCACTGCCAGCGGTACTTAACAGCAGATGGTCCCCACCGCAGACCTCTTGCCGCGTACTGAACGGCTGATTACAGAGCGACAATGGGCGCATGCGTATCCACACGTGAAGCCATCCCTTCCCGTTCTCACCCTCGCTCCTCGGACGGCGGGCCACTGCTGTCTAGCACCATCAACGCCAGCAGAGTGGACGTTGCAACCTCGACATTGTCTGCTGTCGCGGTTTATCTCTTGCCCTTCTTTCGTGCACGAAGAACGAAGACATAGCCAGGAGAGATGCATTCTGCAGAGTGGGCCAAGAGATTACATTGCCTCCTCTATTTTGCGCTCAGACGCTGATCTAAAATTGAAAGCTGCCGTGAGGGGATGGGCCAGAAAGCGAGCTACAAAGGGCAAGCGCCCGGCCTCCTGGAGATGGAGAGCGGCACATCGCCACTCCACGTCTTCAACACTGCTTCCTTTGAGCGGCCTCTTTCGCTCACGAGCGCTCTGCACGCGCTAAACGAGAGACCCTGACGTGGTTGGTAGGATCACTGGCACTGTGCGTCGCGGGCACCAGCCACCACCGCACGTCCCAGCGCGCTTTGGCTTCACGTTTTCTTTCTTTTCTTTTTTTTTTTAACGGCTAGCATTCACCTGCACCCGCAAAAGATCGTGGCGAAGGAAACCCAATCTACGGACACTGCGGGCTTTTCCGTGTCAACGAAAGCGCATTGCAGGAAAGCCATTTTATCCCCCCTCGCTAAGCATGGATGGAATCACAACTGATCTGCTAACGTGCCGAAGGAGGGGAGTATCGGGCGAACCGCTTTGAAGAAGGAAATACGAAACACCTGGAAGTTGTGTAAAGTGCTTTCGGCAATAGAACAGACCTCGTGCAAAGTTTCCACTGTCGATGCTTCAGACGACACCGGCGGCAGTGTCGTACAGATGAACCTTCGTATTCCTTTTTCTTTGATACGCACAGCTTGTAAGTCCATCCAGCGTGACCATTGCTTGCTTGTTTCTGAATAGTTTTTAGGTGCCCTACACAACAGGTTGCGCACGTAACTAGTTACACACTTAAAACAACGCATATCTTCCCCCACTTCATACTGAACGTTGATGGAACACTTTTTACTCTGTAGCGCACGCTGTCATTTCAACCACATTGTGTTCTCTATTTCGAATACGTGGGGTTCCTTAACGTGCACTGGCATCGCATAGCACGCGAGTGTTTCCGCATTTCGCTCGCTTTGAAAAGCACTTGCCGCGGCTGTTAGCGAACCCGCGACATTGAGCTCAGCAACCGAGCGCCACAGCCACTGAGCCACCGCGGCGGGTAAACATCGCACCTACATGAGCCATATAGCTGTGAGCGCGAAGCAATAGCTCTCTCAAGCGGGCTTTTCTCACGCGCTCCCGAGCTAGCCAAATAGGCCTGGAAGGCGCATGGCGCTGTACGTAACTTCAAGTCTTAGCTTAGCCGCAGTAAATTCAAGATGGTTCTTTGAGTTTCTTCGGAAGGGCACAGGACCTCTCCAAACGTGAATTCGGCGGTGTTGAAGGAGCAGACGATGATTGACGCCAGATGATGAAGACAAAGAGAAAATATATTTACAGTATGTACATCGGCAAACTGCGTTACAAGTTGAGTCACACAGACAGTCGAACTGTAACTTAAGATAAAAGATCTCACAAAGAGAAACTCGACAAGACCTTACTCATCGACCCGAAGTTAGAGTCTAGGTCTGTAGAATTACGTGCCGCTGCACGGAACCTCTAGCTCAACTAGATAAGACTGCATTTTACATGCAATGTTAAAGCTTTTGCAAACAAAGAAATTAGGGCGGTCATATATCGAGGCCCGCCCTAAGCTTCGATAACCAATGGAGGTAGCCACAGCCCCTGAAGGTTGGACCCAACTTTGAGCCCGGGGCTTGGCTATAAAGAAAAAGAAACACATACAGAAAACATTTTGAAAACTTTCTCCCCGAGGGGAGTTCTCGGCCTTAGCGCTTGATGCTTTCCCTTTCCCTGACGCACCCGCGCGTGGCCTCTCGAAGGATGAAAAGTTGTTTTTCAGCTAATTGGCGGGACCACTGATCTACTGGCTCGCCGCAGGAATTTCAGACGGCGGAGAACCGCGACGCTTCGGTGCCATCGAAAATGCCAAAAAAAAAGGGGCCCATCGCGGAATGCGAGGTGGTCCGCATTCTGCCGCAGTGGGAATGCTGCCTAAGACCAAGCGGAACCGCGTGCGCCTCGCATGCTTTCCTGGTGCGCTTAACAAAGGCAGGTGTCTTCGGCCGTCACAGCGATGCTGTCAAGCAGCCAGTGCCTCCTGGGCATTTGCCACTGCTTGCGGGGGTGGGGGGGGGTGGGGGAGCACGTGGGTAGGGGGGAGCTCGGAGCTTCACTGAGAGCTTTCCACGTAGACCGAAGGCCCGCAGTGACCGCAAACTAAGGGGAATAAAAAAAATGTACGCGTTTGTGAAGCGCGGCCTTAAGCCCGGGATACATGCGACGTTTTTTCCGACGATGTTCGCGCGGCAGAAAACGACGTGGCGGCGCGACGCCCGGCCGGAGATACATGGAGCGAAAAAGCGGCAGCCCGCCGCCGCGTATCTCTCAGCGCGAAAGCAATGTGATCAACAAGTGGCAAATAACATTGAGCGAGGAGCTCTTTGAGAGCAGCGACGCTGACTCCTCGTTCAGAATAACGAAATTGTTCATTTGGACACCATTGTACTGATTGCAGCACGCGTGCATAGATATTATACAAGGTTTTGCGTGCTCGAATGCATGCGGTCGCGTACCTTTCGATGCCCGCTCAGCCGTGGCTACCATCGGCTGCGGTTTTCTTCGGCACCTTTGCTTCAGGGAGGAAAAGCGGGCATTTCGATCCAAGATTCGGTCGTGTTCTTCAAAAAGTGACATTTCGTGTCTCGTAAAGCGTTTATTTTCACGATAATAACATTTCCTTGCAATAAACACAGCAGAGCTCGTCGGCTATGGCGGCCATGCTGGCGGCGGCGGCGGCGGAGGCGGCCAAACGGGGAGAGCGGACTTTCTGCGCTGCTATTGGCTTGCTTCGGCTGCCGCTTCCGGTCTTGTCGGACGCCGCGCGTCAATATCTGGCGGGGCCAGATCGGCGGCGGCGGCCGTTATTTTCGACACCGGGCGTCAAATGCGCGCCGTCGAGCGAAAATCGCCCAAAAAACGCTCCATGTATCCCGAGCCTTACAGCCGCTGAACATTTTCCTCGACTGTAAATGCAAAACGTGATGTCAGGTTACTTACTTCGCGGTTAACGTTCGAGAAACAGCGTACTGCGCGGACAGCACCAGCGCACGCTTTGTCGTTCTGCGCGTTGCCGGCTAAGATGCGGCCACATCAGAGGAAGGCATTAACCACCACAAATGCTTGCTTTTACAACGCGCAACATTGATGCATGGATAAATCTGACAAAACAAAACCTACATGAAAGTCAGTTTGCAGTTTCGCCCCGATAGTAATACGGAATGTCCACATTTTATCTCTCTGTTGTACAATCCACCACGGTTAATGTCAGGAGAACCCAGACAGACCAACTCCCTCCCGACGCCCGACTGCGCCCACCACACTGATGGTTTACCCGGAAGGCACCAGCGGCCCCACTGTAAACAACGACTGTCGAACAAGCAGACTTTACGAGAGTGCAAAATTCAATCGAAACAGCTCTCTTCCTCCAGCACCAAACCTCCATGCGTATAAATGGGAGGATTGGCCTATTCGCACCCCCCAGATAAGAGGATAACTCCTCATCTTCCTCCCCAGGCAGCAGTATGGTGGTACAGAATGACGGCAAGTTTCAGGGCAAAATGGCGCAGAAACGTGCATGTATACTCGCATATAAGCAGCAAATTGATGCAACAGTTCTGAAATAATTTGCCAAGACCAAGTCGTATTGTTGAAAGCAATATTCCTTTCTTGCAGATGGTGCTAGATTTATTTTCGATTCCTCAACTTAGCCGTCCTCCGACCGCCATCATTGTTTCCACCAGCAGGATATATAAATATAAATGCGGCCGCAGCTCGGAAAATTGTTTAAAATTTTTAAAGGCATTTCTAGTGTAATGACTGCGGGATCAGTCAATATTTTTTTTCTTTGGGGGGGGGGGGAGGGTTGTTGCTCGAGGAATACAGGGGGGGTCCGTTAGCGTCTTTAGCGCCAACTAACCAACAATGTACACCGCCCGTAAAAAGTATATACGGCCCAAGGGGTTTGCTTGTAAAGCCTGCTGTGTGCCTCGTTATGCATCCTCCGCGACCGCAATCCCTCGAAAGAGAAATGGCTTCGCGTCCTCAATCCTGCAGAGCTTTGGACTGCTAGATGTACTAGGAAGCCCCGCTAAATAGGTTAGAGGCAAATCCCTTGGGCTGTATACTTTTTAAGGGGTCTGTACTTGACTGAGTTGCATCAGAAGTGCGGCTGTGGAATAACTGTGCAACCTCACAGCCGGAAGAGTTCATCACGCTGTCGCAAAGATAGGAGATGAGGCACTTCTTTGTGCCAGGCTCTTTTCTCTATGCAGGCATTGCTAGTACATTGTTAAGCAGGCTTTGGCGACCCGTAGTTCCGGCTTGTCTCAGAGAGGAAGTCTAAACAAAAGCAGCGGGTGAAAGATTGCAGAGCTGACGGCTGTGGTAACGACAGGAAGTGGATGCTACACGCTTACGTCCATAGAGCCTAAAAGCTTTGCATGAGAGTCCTCCAGCGGCTTGTTGAACTGCGTGAACAAGCCTCGTGTCCTTGGAGAAAGCACACCTGACGAGAGAGCCGCCATCGAAGCAGAGGCGTCCTTACTTTTTTGCCGATGAGTGCAGCCTGGACGGCATATTCGGCGCCATATTGTTCACCTAGAAGTATTCAGCCTAGCGGGTGATGCAGCATTTGTAGAGTATGCACTTTGTGAATGGTTGCTTGCTGGGCTAGTTGGTTCATAGTAGATTACATGGCAGCGCGAATGAGATTAAGGAAGGGAGGACGACAGAGTCAGAGCGCAAAGAGCGCTGTTTCTGTCGTCGTCCGTTCCTTAATGTTATTCGTGCTGCCATATAATCTACTATAATGTACTCTGGGAACTTCGTCATGAAGTGATTGCTGATTCCCTTTTGTAGGCACAATCGTGAGAAGTGCAGCTGTTCTTACGCCACCGCGAACAGTCCAACCCTAAATTTTTTAGTGCGATAAGCTTGAGAAGGAGTGACGTGGATCTTGTTATCCTCAAGTGCGCTGTGCACGCGATTGGGATAAATTTCACAGCTTATCCCGTGCGGCGATTTCGTTGTGCATACTTACACAGCAGCGATATGCTGTGTCGCAACAGAGCCTACGGCAATCATGCCGAGCTCGGCCTAGAATGCCATATTGTTCCCTGGAGTGGACAATACTCGCTCGCTTGCGAAAGCTGGCATACAGGCGCGCTCTGGGACATCATTAATTGGCCGGTGGCGACAAAGCCGCGGTCGAGTAGAATTATATCAGCTTCGCTGGTGCAGCCGATAAGGTCGAGTATCTGAAAGCTCCTTTCCTACGTAATCGAGCGCGGCAGTCTCACGCATAACGCGTTTATCAACACACGATACGAATAAATGTATAGTGGACAGATATTGTGATCCCAGGGGACTTTTTACTTAGTTAGCAGTAAGAGTGACATTCCCCTAATACAGCGCCTCGAGCCTCCAAAGGCGCCACACACCCACCAGCCTCCACCCTCTGCCCACCCTCCAGAATCATCCACCCACCACCGTGCAGCAGCGGAATGAAAGAGCAAAGGCAAAATCAAATTCAAAGATGCAATTGGAATGTAATCAATGTAAAAGCGAAATGCAGTATTGGTAGAAAAAGTTTACGGGAAATGTGTTCTGGAAATAAAAAATATCAGCTCGGCCTTGCGACCCAGTAACATGGCATTGCATGCTACCAGCAGATAGAGCGCGCACGTCGCCTCATGTCTTGGTACATTTCAGGCGAGTTGATTATGGGACTGAACCGAAACAATTTTTTTTCCAACACAATCGCGCGCCGTGAACTGTTGCTGCCGGTAGTATACAACCAGTACTACAAACGCAGATTTGTCGCATCGGATCGTATGATCGGCCGCCATTTTTTTGCATCTCCTTCGCGTCTCTCGTTGAGCATCCGTCAAACAGGGGTCACCCCGACAGTACTAGAAGAGGCCACCTGCGCACGCTTCGAGGAGCGAGCGACCCTCGCTCGCCCGGTGCCGTGCGCTCACCTGCGATCTTTGCTTTTGGCACCGATTGAGGTGTTTGGCTTCCTTGGGCGCCGGCCGTGGCCGCATCCGCGAGGGCACTGAACGCGGCCACAATCAGGCAATCGGAGAAGCCTGGCGTACGCGCAGTGACATATGGCTCTTCGGCGAACGACGGGCTCAGGCTTCATTCGCGAGACTCCCTTTCTCGACCCGCTCAGCGGGCGCTTTGTCGCGCCCTACAAGAGCGCCGGTCTCGAAGAAGGCCCACAATAATGGAGTGGCGTTTGCCACGGCGCCTTGCGCAACGCGTCCCATTCGTCTTCTCGCGCCGCGTGAAAGGCAGGCAACTGAATTGGAGATTGCAGGCGACGGACGGCGTTCCGATACAAGAACGAAATCTCCCTTGGCAGCGTTCACCAAGTGGCGCGGAGTATTGTTTGCGAAAGTCCCCCTCCTCGTTCCTCCTGCAATAGCTGCAGCGAGCTTGCGAAACTGCCAGGTTTTTAAAAGTAATTTTCAGTTGCGCCGAACGACAACCCCTTGTGATTGGTGGTAATTGCATGCACTTGCGAGCTCCAACATCGTGATCGTGGCAGCGTCGCAAATCGCATTCGAAAACGCAGGAAACGGGTGGGAGGGGGTTGTGATGCGCTAACTTATTCCCTCATTTTACTCGCGGGCGCCCGCATGCAGGCAGGTTGCGCGCAAAAAGGAACCGCGATTGCCATCGACATCTTTTGTGTTATATCCAAAGTGCGTGGCTTTTCGGAGAACCAGCTGCCAGCTCACGACAGGCTTAGTAGTGGCTGCGTCTCGTGTAACGCGGGAATCGTGAACTTTGTCACAGACATATATATGTAGTGGAAACGGAGAATTTATACGGGACGTGCTGCTGTTGTGCGCTGAGCCCGGCTTCAGTCTCGGGCTCGACGCAGCCGTGTATTGAGACGCAACTGCATGCGGGAACAAGCCTGTGTATGAATGAAATTTCGGTGCGTGCTAACGAACACCATCTCGCGACTAAGGCAAAAACGCACACCTTTCAATTGCTGTGCGCCCCGTACACCCCACTCCCTTTTGATCTGAATCCGGCCTCCCGCATCTATAGTCCTGCATTTCTGCGCGCACGCTTCTTGTCTGACTTGTTGGGGCCAACCAGACAGTCTTAAAAAATTTATCGAGTCATAAATCTATGGCACCATGACCACGTTGGTTGAGACGATTTGGCTCATTCTTGAAAAGCAAAACATACGTGCGCGAGAAAGACAAAGGCAAATGAAGAGCACATGCGACGTGCGCAGTGCGTACTGTTCATACATGTCGTACATGTACTTGGTTTTTTCAATCTGTACTGTACATTTACACGTGTCTTTGTTAAGCGTGCAGTCTCACACCTAGTTTTTTTCACGTGATGTTTGCGTTGCTTTGCGTTGATGTTGATGTCTTCGTGATATCTGCGTTTCCACTGCAATTACAACCTGCTGAATGAGAGAGAGAGAGAGAGAGAGAGAGAGAGAGAGAGAGAGACGAACGGAAAGGTAAGGGAGGTTAACTAGGCGACGCCCGGTATGCTACCCTACACGTGGGAAAGGAAAGGGAGGGAGAGCTATAAAGGGGAGGGAGCAAAGAAATGAAATTCAAAACAACATTCTGCGAAAAGGGCCAGCATCTGCGCTCTCTTGGTCGATGGTTCATAGGCAAACTTCAGACTTTTTTGTAGGATGTTCTGGACGTCCAGAACATCCTGCAAAAAGGGCCAAAGTTGGCCTATGAACCATCGACCAACAGAGCGCAGATGCTGGCCATGGTTAGGGAGGCGGCAGACAGATCCAGTGACCAGGACAAGGAGCGGCTCATCAAGGACTGTGTGGAATGCGTCTTTCGGAATGCGAGTCGTGACCGAAAAGCAGGTCCACCACTCGTAAAAGTTGCCAGGTCAGCGCCCGTCCTGTGTTTCTTTGTTTCTGCTGAGTTCTGTGCCGTTCTTTCGCAGTGCTCTCCAGTGCTTCAAGTATGAACCAACTTGCCCAAATGAAAATTTTTGTCAGTTATGGCTGATGATTGAAACTATCGTTCAGGATTGCCTATCCATGTATGTCCCACAGAAAACGAAGCCAGTGCAACGAATGAACCATAACAATATGTATAATATAACTTAAGCGCAAACTAGCTCGATTAAGAAAACTGAAAAATAGACTTCGGTTACAAGGTTGCGCTGTTAAAATACGCAGCTATTCCCAGGCACTTAAACAAGCTGTGAAAGTGACCAAGCAGGAACACATGAATTCCACATTAACTAATTTTGTCAAGACGGCTCCTCATAAATTCTGGCGGTATCTAAGCTAAAAAAAAGGAATAGCAAACCTCCTCCTAACATAGCACTAAACACCACATATTTAATGATTAGTTTTTCATCGGCGTTTACGCTTGATTATGGCACCATCCCTACGCTATAATCACCGATTAGCGACGACGGCAACACACTCGGAGAAATAAAGGTAACCGAAAAAGAAATATTTGCCTTACTACTCACCACTGGCACAAATAAATCGATAGGACCTTGCAATATACCAGCCGAAATATCGAAAATAGCGAAGGTATTTCCTACACATAAATCAGGAGACGATGACAATGCTTCACGTACTTGTATGGTCTGTAAAATCCAAGAATATTTATTTTGAAGCATATTACAATGCTTGTTAAACACCAAAAGTTAGTTATTCCTAATCAATATGGCTTCAGAAAAGGTTTGTTCACTACAACGCAATTACTAAAGCGGTTCATGACCTAGCTACGAATATAGATAACGGGTTCAAACAGACATGGTATTTCTCGATTTATCAAAAGTCTTAGGTCGGGTGTCTCATTCTAACTGTGCTGTAAGTTAGTTCACTTTATTGGTAGCGCGGACAATCACCAATTGGTTCCATGCCTACATAGATGGCCGACGTCAGTATATCTATTTTTCAAACAGCCATTCCGATTTGACAGAAGTGCTCTCTGGGATGCCGCAGAGCATGATGTTTGCTCCAATTATTTTCCTTGTTTTTATCAGTGACCTTGAACAGAACATCGGGTCAACAGTACGCATGTTCGCGGAGGACTGCGTTATCTACAAATGAATTAATAGCATCGCTGACCAAATAGCGTTAAACAACTGGTTGCAGTAGGTATCAAAATCGTGTGACAAGTGTCAAATGGCTTTGAACCTGAAAAAAAAAAAACTGCCCGCATGACTGTCATTACAAAGAAAAATCCACTAAATCTCACTTATCAAATCGAACAAAAGGCACTCAACGAAGTAGAACATCATGGAAAGTGGCAGCGCGAAGCAACAAGGACGGAAGAGAGACACGGGAACACAGGACAAGCGCCGTCCTGTGTTCCCGTGTCTCTCTTCCGTCCTTGCTGCTTCGCGGTGCTGCTATTCCATGATGATTCACCAACTAGCCCGTACCAAGATTTTAATCGAAATAGAAAAGTTGAAGTATCTATCTTGGTGTGATCACTTCCTCAAACTTACGATGCAACAAACATGTGACACACATTATCACACAAGCACATTCCGCTCTTTATATGATAGAACGTTCGCTTCTACTTGTATCACCAGAAAAAAAAAAGAAAACATGGCGTACACATCGCCAGCCCGCTCTGTTACAGAATGCAGTATAATTACCTGGCTGCGCTATACTCAAGCAATATATCGATAGATTACAGATGTCCCGCGAAAAGCTGTCAGATTTATCTTTAATAAATACTGTTGTCCCTGAATCAGCCAGACTGCTTCTGCAAAAAGCCTGCCTCCCTGCCAGGCACACACGAGCCGCGACTTCAGTTTCTTTTCCCGTTCTTGAATGATAGCACGAAACCTGATAAAACTAGACACCTGCTTGAGCCGAAAACCCGCGTCACAAGAAAGGAACATACAAAACATCTAACCGAATACAGATTCCGTTGTGATCCATTCCACTTCCTTTTTTTTCGCATGTGATCGGAGAGTGGCATGTTTATTTTTGAAATTGTAAACCAGATGTCACTTGAAACTTTGGTCGAACTTGACAAGGTACTTTGAAAGTGCTTAACGACAACATTGTCACCAAGCGCGATTAACCATGCTTCTTCTCTGCTATTTATTTTTTCTGTGGTTTTAACTTCATGTGAGCCCGATCCTGTTACGGCCTGAAAGTGAGGCCAACGGCATCTATTAAATAAATAAATTATACAAGTGTTAGTTTCGCTGTTTCAGTCAATGCACCAACGCAAAATAACAACGGAAAGACAATAGCTAAAACAAAAACAAGACGGCAAACAGAGCGAAACAGGCTTACCCAGCTTCACGCCGTGGTATGATTCAATTAAATCATACCAAAGTGCGAAGTGGGGCGAGTTGGATCCTGTCTCTCTCTCTCTCATGTTTCTGACACTCCCCTCACACACGCACCCGCACCCCCCTTCCCCCCTCCTTACACACGCGCAAAAAAGTGAGAATATTCACTTTTCATTTCTATTTACTCTTATTTTCTCGTGGTTGATTAATTAATAACAGAAAAAAGTCCGGCACCGTCTGGAAGACTTCGAAGTAACGAGCGTTAGCTGTTTGGTTTACTAGATGAAGAAAGCTAAGAAGAACACGCCGCTCGTCTCGAGAAGCGGAATGTAATACCCTTTGAAACGAGGTGGATTGCCACCATGCTCGGCTACGCGTGCACGCACGCAGCCTAGCGGAACGATCGACGTCTAGCGCCATCTATCAGAGAAATTACGATGCACGTCTACCCATTGTCGAGTTGCACCCCCCTCAAGATACGTCCCAAACAGAATTTGCTTCGTTTGGGGGGTCAAGGTGGGCCTAGAGTTCGGCTTGCGGTGCGATATGGTAACGCTTCACTTATTAATTGCATGCATACAACGTTTACCTGTTATTTAATTGTGGTTTTATTTCTATACCACAACCCATAGGGTTTTATTTGCCTACCAAATTCGGTATGCAACTGTCCCCGGATGGGTGCCCGTTGTTGTCGGAGTATATATAGCGGAACGAAGGTATACATGTATAGCGGTCCCGTAACGGGACCAATAAAAAATTAAGAAGAAAGGTCCCGTAACAGGACGATTTTCTTGCCCGTTTTGGGATATTTTTTGGTGAGGGTTAAGTGTTGAGAGGGCACAACCAATTTCAATGGCCGCCATCTTAGATTTGAGAAACGGGAACTATGCCGCCATTTGGCCCCTTGACATCATACTCACATAGCTCCACCTCTACCCACCATATTGGACCGTGACGTCATCATTGGCACGCGACAGGTGGTTGTTTCTACGATTCTATTGTAGATGGCGCTACAAGTCTAAATGCGAGATGCGCTGTTTTCTAGTTGCAGCCACAGATGGCGCTTTGATCTCAGGGTGGTAGGAGACCTCATGAAATCTCGAAACGTGATCAGTAGCTGCTACCACAGATGGCGCTGTGATCAAGTGTGGTAGCAGACCCCACTAAATCTCGAAACGTGATGAGTAAGAGCTAAAGCTCTTAAAATAAAACAGTTCATCCGTGTTTAGTTGGGATATACAGTGCAATACAGGAGCATACTGCTAAACATTACTTGCAAGAAACGGGGGAGTCATACAAGACACTTCTTATTTTTAATTTTTAATATAGTATTCGTGAAAAAATAAACGAACTTGGTTTAGGTTTGCTTTATGCGCTCAGGACAGTTGGATGTTTTGGTAGTTCTGGCTGAAATAACATAAGTACTTCTCCCGAGAACCCAAAGCTGTGCACTTCACCATGCAGTAATACCAGGGGCATTCTAAAGGGATTTACCCACCTTTGGCAGCAGCTAGGGATCACTTGCTGTTGCACAACGTATTATGAAACGGGAAAATACCTCTTGGATCTTCTTATCTCCAATTTCTCAACGCTGCCGCGAACGTGAGAGGAATAGCCGGTCGTACGCTACGAGACCGAAAATACGCTTGGGAAGGCACGACAGAGAGATTTTCAATTCGGGGCTTCGGTGTCAATGTGTTTTACCGCTTCACCAGCGCGGAAACACAGCGACGCAATGCAGATATGCAAGTTATTTTCAGGGACCTGCGACTGAACAGATCAGGGATCTTGCTGAAACCGTACATCGTTCAAGGCAACATCCACACGTAAACCGCACACCTTCATTCATAGTGCGCAGCGTCGCTTTCATTCGTCACTCCAGCCAGTGACAGTTTGATCCCCGGGAACAAATGTCAGTTCGTGCATTAGGTCCAGAGCTGTATTGCTTCATGTGACGTAGCATCGAAAATTATAAGTCTTGTGAAAAAAAAAAAGCGAAGCAAACCGCACTCAAAGGATTGGCACATCACGACCCTTCGGTTGATAGTCACTGTCTTCGTAAGTGTCTTTCAGCTGGTGCACCATTTGGCCGAAATGTGTGCGGGAGGAGACGACAGGCTCAGCATTCCGGTCCAACATGCGCGTTTTCGCAGGCTACGCAGTCCGAACAGGAAAATTATGTCAAAGGGTTCGTGGTCATGTTGGGACGTCATTAGGTAACGCACACTGTGAGAATAAAAAAAAAACAGTCTTTCTTCAGAGTCCTTAGTAGAATGTCCCAAAATAATACCCCGTCTTTTCGGAAAATCAAGCAGTGTTCGATGGTTTAAGGTTTATCACATAGGCGACAGTGAACAGAAGAAACAAAAATATTTTTTTTATGAAGCCACATTTTATCAGGTAGAACATCGGCGAGAAGTTTGAAGAAAACCGTTTTAGTACAAGGCGAAATCGGTATTTTACGCACTCGCCTCAGCACATTATGACCAATGCCATTAGAGTATAAGGAGAGAGCGATGCAATGGAGGCGGAAAGAGCACAGATATCAATCCTTTGTATAAATTTGCGAAGGGTCGTCGGTTCGAGCGTGTTAGCGGGGCACCTAGTAAACGCGTTGTGCTGTGTATGACTTTGCAGAGTGTGTTTGGGATGTGTACTGATAATAGTAATTAAAAAATAAAATCAAATATAAGTATGTTAATTAGGCGTAAGATATTTCGCGACATGAAAAGGCGGTGTTAAGGTACTTCATTGTACTGAAACAAATTGTATGTTTGAGTGTGTAGTGGCGTAGTATGTCGTGCAGTGTAACCTGGATAATGATTGGTGATTGACAATCGATAATTGTGATTGTAATCGATGTCAATGATTGGTAATGTGATTGTGGATCGGTAATCCGTGAGAAATGATAAAGAAATGGAAAGAAAGAGAAAAAAAAGGAGAAGGCGCTATCGCGTTTACTCTTAAACTACGAAGCTGCGTTTACTCTTAAGCTATGTTTACGAAGCTTAAGCGTCCTTCTAATTTTTGTTCAAGAGGTGTGTCATACGTGGGCGAGTCTCTGCTTCGAAGACAAAGCCAAATTGGGGTTACTGTCTTTTTTACGGTGATGATACTTTTGTCACAACACTGATGCCAGCCCTTACTAATCTATAATAATTTTTGTTTTTGTGGAAAGCAAATGGCGCAGTATCTGTCTCATATATCGTTGGACTCCTGAACCGCGCCGTAAGGGAAGGGATAAAGGAGGGAGTGAAAGAAGAAATCTAAAACAGTCTTTTGGCTATGCATATATATGCAGCGGTAAAGATTTATGTAACATATTTTTTTCATTGCTCACATATGAAAAAAAAAGTATATATATAAGGATGTCGTTGCACAAGGCGGACAAGGACTGCAAGTCACGTGCGGACATCGCGTTAACAGTCGGTGCTTATCTGCTCGCAGGTACTGCTCAGGACTATAGTGTAGTTTGTGAAAACATATGAACCAGAGCTTATCTGAACAACGATTTTTAAAGAGGCTTCACCTCCTAATGCTTAAGTTGTAACAAATAATTCGTTTGTTTTTCTTACCAATAATCCTCATTGCCACATGAAACAAATCAGAGGACAAAGTCGGAGCCTCGTGACGTTAACGCGCATGTTGGCGTCAGGCCAGCGCCAGAAAAACCATTGACTGCATGCCGCCACCACCTCTTAGCCCCACCAGGAAGATTATTCTCGAAATTCAGACGCATTTGTTTATTTCTTTCTACTGGAAACAGCGCTCTCGACTGCCTGCATTAACACCGGTGGAACATCTCTTCGCGGTCAAATAACATTAAGGAAGGGACAGCGACAGAGAGTGAGCGAAAACAGCTCTTACTTCCAACTGTTCATTCTGCTGAAGATGCCGCGCATATGTACAAATACGAAGCGCCAGTAGGAAAGGGAAAGAAAGAAAGAGAAAAACCATCAGCATGAATGACACGAGGTGATAGCACCAATGTCCTAATCATCATCCATGTGAAAACCTTAGCTCTTTCTCGGTCAGTGTAAGTGATGGCATGCTTCACACCCCTCTCTCTTGAACGAGCAATCTCAGTCGCCTCGATTATCTCTCTATCACACTGATCTTTGTGTCGCGCAACAATCCCGCTTTTTTTTTTTTGAACGCAGGCACGCATGGCTTAGTACAACGACGCGTAAATTATTCTCCACATTTACGGCAGTGCAAGCAAAGACGACTCTGGGTATACCGTCGTTTATAGTATTGTTGTGCTTCTTAGTCTTGTGTTTATGCATCTGCCTGTCCCTTTCTTTTTTTGTGATCAAGCTCCGGGCGCATCCGAACACTGGGCGTGTTTCTTGTCCGGTCCGGGATGTCTTGACGCCGTATTTTGCAACGATTAATTTGCTGATGTGTTATTTTGCTCCTTGGTCACTACTAGTTGCCGCCCGTTATTGACAGATGATAACTAGCAAGCGAAATGTGCCACCGGCACCACAATCAAAGGCGAGGCTGTACGATGGCTCAGATGTAAGTGAATGACAATGGTGCTCGGTATAATTCTAGGCAGCATGCGTTCGTTGCTGTACAACACGCCTGGCTCACTGCATACCAGACGAAACGAATGTTTTACGGTCGTCGAAGCCTCTACAGAGTCGCGTCGTTGGGACAGACGGGAGCGTGGGGTACCGGCATCATTCCGTGCCGCTAAAACGAAGTTACACTGTGCCTGCGACAATTCCGGCAATGTCGGCGAAAAAAAAAGCGCGCTCCACTGACATATATCAGTCACTTGCGTTCATCCGCGACAAGGCCGGCAATATCGGTGCAATGCAGCAGTCGACTAAATATATATCAATCATTCGCGCTCAGCCCCCATCGCAACCACTCCAGCCACGACGTAAATCCCAGCAGCCTGCCTGTTTTGCACCAGGCAAGCAGAATTTGAGCCACGGTCTTGATAAGAGAATCGATGGCGACTGTCATATGAGGCTTGGTTGCGTCGCTTTCTGAAAGCTTTTTGTCATTACCTAGCACAGTGGATCCTCTTGTCTGATTATTGATTCGAAGGGCCAGAAATGAAGGCTAGCAATGACAATTAGTTCCCTCATACACGTTACTCGAGTCCTGCGTACAAGTTCAGAGAGGAGCGACAGTTTTCCGAGTAAACAAAAAGAAAACAGCAAGGAAGTGTAATTATCCGCCAGCCTCGGCCTCCTCTTGCCGCGTGGCACGTCAACTGAAGAAACATACGAGCGGCGGCGGATGAGCTCCAGCGCCAGATAAGCGCGGCGCTTCTCCGCAGCCGTGTGGGAAAGACGGCGCTCAGGGCAGCGGGCGCCGAGGCATCCTGGTGCATTGCACTCGTCGGGAAGTCCCGCGCGCTGTGGCGTCGGCGCCGAGCAGCTCGCAGACGCTACGCGGCGGCCGATTGAACGCGATTCCTGGATATCTCCCCGAAACGCCACCGTACGGCCGGTCCCGCCAGTGCAACTCCGGTCCAAATGACAGTTTTTCCGAGCCGCTAATAACTATGTTTCCCCCACGCAAGCGCCCGCGACCACCCTAGCCCCGTCTCCCTCCGCAGTGCAGTTCCCACGACGCTTGTGACCGCGCACGCAAAGCTTTATGGTCTCCGGCCACGCCATTGTCGTCGTTACGAGCGGTGTTGTGGGTTTAAGGAAACCGGCGCGTGTTGTCCCGACTCTGCAACCGCCTGGAGCCACGCACAACAGTCTTTTCTGCGAATTTTCTTTTTTGTGCGTGCCGTGAAATCGCCGGCCGGCTTCGTGTGTCCCCGGTCGCGCAGTTCGATCGACGTAGGCCAGCCTTCAGTTCGCCTCCGAGAACGGGCCTGCTTGCCCAGGTACGCCGAAAGACTCCCTTTTAACTACGAACATTCAGTTCAATGTACACTGAGTAACACATCTCCCGCGATCACTGCGGGATGTCAGAAGTTTACGAAGAAACCGCGTTAAGCGGAAGACATGATGCGAGAAACGGCTGGCCGGAGTTGCTGCTTGCTTGCTTGGTTGAACGCTAAAACCTTTCCGCTACAAAAGGGCCGTCGCGTGTAGAGGCGTTTGTTCACGGATGCCGTGACTGCCCGCTTTCGACGGCTGCATCCTATAGTAAGGCTGACGACTCGTAGCAACGCTATCGGGCGTATTTACACCTCTCAGCTAGCCCCAGAAAAACAGACATGTGCGCGATAAATCGATTAACAAGGGCCACAAATCTCGCTTCGAAGTGCGCGGTACGCATGGCCGCTTCAGAAAGGTGAGAGCAGTAACAATTAAGAACCAACCTTCGCCACAAACGTTGCACAGAAGCTGGACAGGAACCTCGAAGTAAGGTTGCTCGAACTTTGTGACTCTTACAGTCATCGAACTGCTCGCCTGATGAAGCCATTGCGCACCCTCGGCAAGTTCGGGCGCTCACTCACGTTTTGCAGCATGCTTGAACGGTGTCTGGCGGCTCAACAGAGATGAGTCGATCCCTCCGGAGGTGCGAGTATCTTTCCGCGTGGCCCAAAAGAGGCGGCCGAGGACGCAAACACATGCGACGCTCTCGTCGGCGGTTCGAGCAGGACTTCCCCGCCTCTGACTCGTTTTGCCGCTTTATTGGAACTGCAATCGATATTGAAAATGTGTCACAATGCGCGCCAACGCCTTCAGCGCTTATTCCTTCTTTTCTTGTTCATACTTTTTTCAGTGTCTACGCCGTCGTATAAGACCCTTCCCACTTCAATCACGGTTCCCGCAGCATCAGCTTCAGTAACACGTACGCTTGTTATACTCGCGGCGTGACCTATATAGATACATTAACGGCAGAAAGTACGGGAAATACGGTTCTACGGGAGTGTCAGAGACGTGCTCCGATTCCTGGCAGCGGAAATTTCGTTAGCTTTCGGTCGCATTTAGCAATGACTTGCTGATTTCGAATGTCGAATTTGATTGCAGCGATGCCTTCGGGTGGACCGACTTATGCGCTTGCGCAGCTAGCTCCCTCACTACGCATATTCTTGAAATCAGAGACGTCAAGCAAACGTTGCTTTGTTTGCAGAGAGAGCTGCCAAGCTATATACTAGATTGTTGCCATGCTGCTAAAACCATAGGATGATTGCAGATTTTCTCTGGTGCCTTTTGTACACGAAAATAGCGTTTTTGACATCAAGCAGCTGAATCACCCCCGTTCCAACTCTGCTACAAGAAACTAGTTCTAAATGACACATGTTTCCTCTGCAACATTAACACTGACACAGTCTACGATACCGAATAGCGTGCTGAGCGAATTAATTTCCCCCCTAACGCTGAGCCCATCCTAGGGATGTGGGATGTTATCATCAGGTAAGGTGTGGGTGCGGGCTAGCTGGTAATCCATAGTGTACGTAAAGTGCAGCAAACACAGGGACGTAAGGAAACGCTTGTCCGTCGTCTTTCTTATCCTCTCCAACATCTAGGAATAGATTAGACTATTCGCGGCTACAGTAAGGCTAACTTTAAAGCTGTAAATAACGAACTGTCGTCACGTTTGCGAACTTTCTCAATTTTCTGTCTGCCCTGTGGGTATAGGACTTGGCTATATGAATGAAAATTTCTTGTCTCAAAAAAGGCGTATTCAGGCTGCCCTTTCGCTTGCGCATTATTGATTTCATAGGGGCATGCGAACAGCACGTCCCTGCGAGGGCCAGAGCCTGTATACCTCACGAGCTAGCGCTGTGTGTTCCCTCTCCTTTACCGAAATGTCTTGTTCTCCCTAAGAACATCCACAGAAGGTGCCGACAAGCCCGAAACCATACGCCGCTACTTCACACGTGCTGAATTGAGGTGGACAGCTGAAAGGAGACTAATTATTCAGCCGGAACCGGAAGCAAGAAAAAAGAAGAACTTTGGCTGTCGCTTGCTCAGGAACTAATAAGCAACCGAGGTGCAAGTGCATCAACGCGCCAGTCGCCGCCGTTTCCGTGTGCACCCCTTCACGAAGAGGTCGCAGGTCGCCGCCATATTCGAGAAGACAGCTTTCAGCGCCTGCTCGCACGACAGGAAATAGTATGGAGCTCCCCCCACCCCACAACCCGAAGGTCAGCTTCCCGGAGGGTCGTGAAAGGTCACGGCACAAGGGTCGAACCCTTGGCGTGCACAGCATCACCAGTACGAGGCGGGCAGATGAAATTGTGCAGAGGCGCAGCCCGGACTGCTCACCGTAATTAGTCTCACAAACAGGCAACAGCGGTGTCGAAGCCGGCGTCAGCAAATCAGGTAATAAGGGCGGTTCGTGATTGCACAGCCCGTGCCCGCGGGCACCATGATGGTCAAGGATGCACACGACGCCGGTCAATTACGGGCAGTTCACACGCACCGACAACTTCGAGAATGCGGTCTCTCGTTTTTGACGCCAGCTGTGGATAGCGTAGACAAAGGCAATGTTCACGTGGCGCCGTCTGAGGAGACGTAGAACTTCACTGCTGCGGCCTAAACTGCGGTGCCATTTCGGTCGCCAGCATCGCCGCGCGAGCGCCGAGTGATGTGCAGTTTGACCAAGTAAAGCAGAATTGTGACGACCGAAATCGTCTAAGTATACAACAGCTGTATCTTACCGGCACTCACCTAAAACGTGGCAGCAGAAAAGTGGAGGCTAACGAAAAGGGTTCAGCTCAATTCCATAACTACAGCGCAGCGAACGGGACGTAGAAGAAGAACGCAGGCAGGGACACAACACAGCGCTGCCACGCAGCGTGCCACGGAAAGAAGAATGATAGGTGTAACGTTAAGAGACCAGAAGCGGGCAGAGTGGGTGAGGGAACAAACGCGGGTTAATGACATCCTAGTCGAAATCAAGAGGAAGAAGTGTGCTGGGGCAGGGCATGTAATGCGAAGGCAAGATAACCGCTGGTCCTTAAGGGTAACGGAGTTGATTCCAAGAGAAGGCAAGCGTAGCAGGGGTCGGCAGGAAGCTAGTTGGGCTGATGGGATTAAGACGTTTGCGGGGATACGGTTACCCCAGCTATCAAAGGACAGGATTGATTCGAGAGACATGGGAGAGGCCTTTGCCCTGCAGTGGGTGTAGGCAGGCTGACGGTGAATCGTTTGCGTGCTTCGCGGGGAACATGACGGCAAGATTTCACCACTGAGCTGTCAAGTGGCCACCGGCTTTGCTCTTTAGGGTATGGCGTGTTTTATACGCACTATCTATTCATGTAGTTGATGAATAAAAACACGGCGTATCTACATTCCACCCTGTGAATCACCTTTCGATGCTTACGTCTTTGTAGAATACTTGCCAGTTGTTGCTTTTTACGACTGTGCTTCCTGCAGTGTTTTGGCGATATTTTTTTTCTGTAATGTGCGAATTAGTTTGTTATCCGGCCAGCTGTAACCGGTCAGAATTTGAGGAGAGAAATGCGCCGTCTTAATGGCTGCTTTAGTAGAAGCCATGATAAGGAGCATAAAAAGCAGCCAGACAAAACACGAAAAAAGAAAGGGGCAACAGAGAACATTGCTTAGTAGAAACTATGTTTTCAGGAGACACCGAAAAAAAAGTGATTTCGATTAAAAAGAGAAAAAAGATGACTGCTCACGCAGCTGTCACTGTCAAAATAAAATGAAGAGCCAAGGCTACACCGTTTAAGCATGCTGCGTTGCACAGAGGTACGGAGAAGAGTCACTGAACAAGTTGCAAGAACACATAGATTAGGCATAAAAACAACTCTCATATTATCTGCGCTGAATGGGCAAAGAAGAATGCGAAATTTCGGGTGGTCATTTTGGACAAACGTATGTCGCCATACAAAAGAGAAGCGGAGAGGAAGGAATTGCAGGTGGGTTCAAAGTCGCGCTTTTAAGCTGCGCAAATTAACCACGGTGAGCGTTTCTTTTCGCCCATCTCGTGATCCTGAAACGAAACGGTCGATGTGCAATAAATTTCACATTCACGCTCACATCGGAATCTTTTCATTTGCTTCCACGGTGGCCGTGACGCCCAAATATCGTGGACTGAAGCATCGTCTCTGTTGGCGAGCCACGAAAAGCGTCGAGAAGGGCAGCGCTCGCGGGGCGCCCCTTCAGCCCTCAACCAACTTCATCGTCATTCCTTCTACAGCGACGTCCACAGCTGTCATTGTTAAACACGTTATCACATAGCATCTGACAATATTTGTGTATAAACTTATATTCTGCACTAATTGAATCCGGCCTATAAACTGCCGGAGAATGGGCGTGTGAATTGAGTCGCCAGTAGGATGCCCATAGCCTCGAAGTCGTCACACGAGCCAAATAAAGCGTCATTTCAGTAAGAAATGAAATCTGTCGCAAGGAATAAACGAAACCTATACTAAAAGTGATCGGGTGGTATGTAGGAAAACAAAAGGTGATAGGAAGATGAAAAGAAAAGAAATGAAGATAGAAAGGGGGACGAGAGATGAATGACAAACGCAGTTCTTAGGCATATGCATCATTAAAGTATGATGGTATCTCGGGGTGTGGGCTGCAAGCCACAATCAACGAAATCGCTTGGGACATGCGACACGCGGCACAAAAAGAAGTCCATTTTGGTAGACGTTCCCGCCCTACCAACGTCGCATGGAGAATACCATAAACAGCTATATACGCGATGAGAAATTGTGTCACGAATTCACCGATCAGAAGCACTTTAGAAAAGCTCCCGAAAGGATGCAAGCAAAATTTAACGAAGCTAAAGTCGTGGTGATCATCATCATCATCAGCCTGACTACACCCACTGCAGGGCAAAGGCTCCTCCCATGTATCTCCAATTAACCCTCTCCTGTGACAGCTGCGCCCACCCTATGCCTGCAAACTTCTTAATCTCATCCGCCACCTAACCTTCTGCCGCCCCCTGCTACGCTTACTTTCTCTTGGAATCCACTCCGGTATACCCTTAAGGACCAGCGGTTATCTTGCCTTCGCAGCACATGCCTTGCCCAAGCCCATTTCTTCCTCTTGATTTGGACTAGCATGTCATTAACCCGTGTTTGTTCCCTCACCCACTCTGCTCACGAAGCTAAAGTGAGTGTATAGAAAGGCACAAGGCTTTATCTTGACTAACCTACGCAGGGTGTACTGCACAAATCAGTGGCGATGAACCCCTGCACGTTCATTCACAATTTCATCACTGAGCAAGAGTCGCCTTTGATTTCCTTTGACCTCATTCATTCAGCTACTAGTGCTGCTCATCCGAGACTGTACTGACGCACGTGCTGCTGGAGTGCTAGCCGCTCCCGTGGTATTTAAGAAATCGGTCCGACAGGAACCTTTATAATAGGGTGACCCTATCGGTTAGGGGCATGGGGTAATAGCGGGGCGCATGCGCAGGAAAAAAATCCGCAGGGACGTCATTGTCCTGCGCATGCGCACTGGCGCCATTCAGTTCTATGCCCCTAGCCAATAGGGTCACCCTATTCTAAATGTCTCTAATAGAACGGGCATTTTGGCTCTGCGGAGGTGTCGTTCTGTTGTAGAACGTCCCGTAAAGGAAGGCACAGCGCACGAGAGACGGGACTGAGAAAGAGACAAACACAGCGCAAGCCTCCTAGCCCATGCAACCTGCAAAGCCCGCCAGTTTTCATTCGCGGTGAAGAACGCTTATTTCCCACCGGTTGTCTCCCACCTACTTGGACCGTTCCCACCTTCATTAGGTCATGGCCTACGTGTTTACAGCGCTGAGTTTGTCTCTTTCTCAGTCCCGCCTTTCGTGCGCTGTGCCTTCATTTAGTACCATGTACCGACTAGCCCAGACAAACACCTTATTGCTGTCCCGTAAAGAACAAGAGCATCAAGAAACATCAAGAAAGTGTTCAACACGGGGAACCTGTCGTCATGTTGTTTTTACACAATAATGAACGAATGAGAAGGGCACGGCACTGCCGTATATATTGCACTGCACCTTTGTGCAATATGGAGATCGAGATAACAACGTTGCAGGCAGATGTCGATGCACGCGTACGGGACCTACATAGCTCAAAATTGTATCTGCAGGCGTCAATAAATATCCGTAACGGGCATCATCGGCATAGCGAGGAACTATGCCAACGTTTAAGCACAGGTTGCATGGGAGACCAGCGGTCCTTCACTATCGTAGAGCGCTCCGCGTGTGGCCTGTGGCGAAACATGGGAGAGAAATGAAGAGACAAAGCCTCGATGAAATGCATTCATCCTGAATCTGGTGCTCGGGAAAGCTGCCGTCCGTTTCGCATGCTGTCATTTCAACGACATGCCGCTTCGTTTTCTCTGCCCACTATCCACGCGCGCCGATGATGGCTTCGTTCGCGTATCATACTTTATCTTCGGGGTACAACTTTTGGCGTACGCGCAAGCTAAGATGGTCGCCGCCAGAGCTGGACATGTGTGTGACCGCGTCGTTCACCGAGCGCCGGATCCGGCGCACTGGCGTGAGCGTGGCGCCCACCCAGAGGTTTCCCCGTCCCGATTGGGCTGGGCGCTGCAATGGGTGAGCCTCGCTGGAGGCCCTGGATCCCGCGGGCTGCACTCCTGAGCGGGGAATCCCCTTGCTCTCCTTGCAGAGGCGCTCCTCGCGCACCCTGCCCCGGGGCGACTGCTGCTTCGTGATACGCGGCCCGCAGCACGAACTACAGATTGTGTACACAACATGCAAAAGCCGTCCGACGCTGTGTTTCTCCCGAGCTCGAAAGCGGACGCAATCGTCCCCGCTGCAGCGGCGGCGATTCGCGAGTTTAATGCGCGCGCCACGATGTTTGGCCGCAAACCGTGTTGACCAGACGGGGGAGGCTGACGCGACCCTCGCCAAACAGCTGCCAGCGCTGTGCTCGAGTCCTTCAGACACCTCCTCGTTTCTGGCAGCTGCAGCAGTCGGCCGTACGCGTTGCGACAGCCAGTATCTCAAAATAATAATCCCCTCCCCGTGACAGCCAAAATTTGGTTTCAACCTGAGCAGGCGAGGGAGGGCTACCCCGATCGGAGGAGGCATCACCAGAGCTGAGTGCGCTAGCTGGCCGGGAAGGCTGTGATGCGGCCTTCTCGAGTGTTGCGGACACTTCTGAGTTTCGTAAACCTGTCCCGTAAACAAACGTCGCACACCAACGTAGTGCTCTCATTTTCGTATTGAATGAATTTCAATTGAAAACGTCAGATATGTTGTTGTTTCGGGTGTTGCCAGCGCTATTAATTACACCTCAAGCGAGAAATGACTGACGTCAACACATTTGTCAGCCCTGACACACATGTAACCCGAAATGGAACGGGCCGAATGTTTTTATTTTCGATCAGCAGAGTCATCGCCTACACGCCACATGCCAATGACGCCGAGGTTGGTTATACAGATGGGAAATCACGACGATGAAATAGCCTCACTACTTCTGATGTCCCGTAAACAGCTTCAGAAGGAATAAGAACTAGTTTTCGGCAACCGTTAATTAATAATGCACATTCTTTTCGGCAGAAAACTGAGAACACGCAACAAAAATACGCAAGTAGCTGTTAGCGACTCTGATCTGCGGCTGTTTTTTTTTTTTTAATAACGTCGCGAAAAAGTTGAAAGAAAAAAGAGATCATACAACCTGACATGTGTGCACTTAGCACGGGTTCCGCACAAGCATTTCTGCCCGTACCGTCAGTAATTTTGTTAGTACTGTGTATAATGCAAAGCGGAGAGAAAATCGGCAGGCAGCTGAAAATCAACGCCAGCGCTTCGACTCACATCCATTTAAAAAAAAAAAATTGAAACTGTACGACACTGCACCACTTTAGTAAAGGCGGTACGAGAACACACACGGGCCCGTTCACGACAGAAATACCTCTGGCCAAGCGCCAAGCTGTCCTTATTCTCTCTGTCGAGATGTCAGGGGGGGGGGGGGGGGGGTATTTTTGCTTTGTTATTGCGAAACATCGTACGAAACGCTCGCGGGAAATTGCATTCGGAACGCGGGGCGGACATTCCGACATGAGCGGTTTGATACTGAGGCACCGCCGCCCTGAAATATACGGCAGTGTTGCATTCAGGTTAGTCATCAAATGCAGAGAGTGCCCGACGTTTCCACCCGGGTTCAGGGCAGGTCAAACGAACAGCTGTCATGCCACGGGAGCGCTTTTGCCGCGTTGTACGGCTCTGAATACGTAACGACAGAGCGAGGGGTGTATTGCATGACAAGATGAAAGAGACGCCGAAGGGAGAGAAAATAAGAGAGCAGAAAGAGGCCTATTTCCTTTTTTCGATAAAGTCAGATAGTCTCAGTCAAGGACGCGGGCGCGCTGCTGCACAGTTATCGGGCGCGCAATTAAGAATGCCACATCAGCGCGTTCATGACCACACGCAGCGACCACAGATACAAGGGGGTGAAACGAAACAATCAGCTGCGGCAACGCACAGGATATTTGGTTGCGTGACACGCTAAATGGTATTCCTGGTGAGCAAAACAACAGACGCGAGAAAGGCCGACTCAGGAAGGCTTTGCACGCAAGCGCGATTTTTTCTTGCTTGTGCGGACGTTTTGTGTCCTACCGCAAATTATGACGGGCATGCACAGCAAAGCATGCACTGTAAATCGTGATGCGCTCTCGCAAACTACTTCCGAAGAGCGAGTGTGTGCCTCTCTCTTGCCGCTCCAGGTTTGGCACGTCGAGAGCGTGGTAAGCGAGGAGCGGTCGAGCATCAGACACGTCATTAAGCATAATTAGAGCGGCCTCATCCATCTCGCTCTGTCTGAAAAGGTGCGAAGCTACTAGACTGCTTCGGAAGCGAGCCACAAGGCTGCCGCGCACTGGACGTTCGCAAAGTGCGGTGCAGTGCGCGCCACCCTCGTTGGCGGGCGTCAGGAGCGAGAGGACCAGCTCACTTGGTGCGAGACGCCAGCGAAGGCCCGCTCGGCAGCGCCGGATCCACGGAGCGCTGGGCCGCAGTCGGGCTGGGGGTGCGGCGAGCCCTGCGCGTGGGCCGAGCGGCGTCGCAGCGGCGGCTGTGCCTGAGCGGCCGAGCCCGGCGCGTGTGCAGCGCCCCCCGGCCCCGGACGCGGACCCCGGCGTCACGGAAGCGCAGCTGTACGGCGCCGACGAATGCACTGGAGTGGCTCCTTTCGCACGGGCACGCGCCGACTGTGCTGGTGCCATGACAACAACAGGGACGAGGCACTGCGGGCTCTGGGACCGAGTAGAATCGACACGGAGGCATATGCTGGAGAACGACAACCTTCGCTGCAGCCACCGTCAGCAGCAGCAGCCTGCGCGGGTCAAATAACGGCAACTTCCCTATGGAGTCGTAACGAAGGTTTAAGGGAACCTCCGGAGAAGGCAGTGTGTAGAGAGGGAACGCAACGCGTACAACGAGAATAAACTCCGCTTGGCTCTCCCACACTGCTTTAATGGGTAGGCGCGGGGCGAAAACAAATTGATGAAGGGATTTTTCGCTAAAAATTATGCTGCTCTGCAATCGGGACAAATGAACCAGCGCGCCCGTTGCGTCCGCCCGTAAGTACCATTACTCTTCGCTCTCTGGAATCTTCTGGCTGCATTCTTTTCCTAAACCAATAATATTTTTTTTTCTTTGCAGATGGTGGATTTATAACCAGCGTAACTGCACTGTCCGCCTGACTGTAGAAAGCTTATATTCCGAAATGACCACCGCTCTCCCGTATTGCCTAAGCCCGGCCGGCTCCTTGAAGACAAGGGTAGAGGTGCGGGCTAGTTGGTTGTTCATGTCATAAAACAGCTGAGACGAGGACAAAGACACAAGTAGACACACACAGCACTGCGCGTATCCTCTAGTGTGTGTAAATACTACACACACCTCATTTTGGTTGCTTGTTTTTTTTTACTGTAATGATGCATAATACATTGGAATACCTGGATCACCACGCTGTGTTCGCCTACGACCGCTTAATAACTTAGAATTGAAATTCTTCTCTCATGCTCTTTCGGTTTCGGATTCATCAAGCGAACGACGGCTGTAGCGTGTAAAAAGTGTTTGGTCACGGAATGCATGGTGAAAAAAAAAACTGCATTATAACAACTGAGACTTCATTTGTTTTTATTCGAGCTCTTGAACCAGGCTGGCTTAAGCGTTAATTGTAGTGAATTAGAACTACGTATCAGCGATTATATTACTTTTTTTTTGCGCCTCACGCCACCTAACACTCCTCACACGTGACAAACATCGTTCGGTTGAGGAAACCGAAACAAAAACCGAAACAACATTGAGAAGAAATTGAATTATAAATTATTTGGTAGTCGTAGGGTAATACCAAGGGGTGATCCATGTGTACTAATGCCTAACGCATCATCAGTCCATGCGGTGGATCAAACTAAGGCCTGGGACTCTCCTTGTTGCTGACGCGTGAATTACTTCACTTCGGTGTATACTGCTCTATGACATATTAAAAAGAAGAATATGCACCAACAAAAATAAAAAAAACGCGGCTGAAGCAAGAGCGAAGCTGGATAACGAACTGCAGCTTACTTTCGCAGGACATTTTGATGCAAGCTTTAATCTTCATATAATTTCATCTAAAAAAAGGTCATAAGAAATACGGGGCGTCTTCCGTCTATTGCTCGTAACTGACTTCAGAAGCCCAACTGTTTAGAAAAGCATCTTGGCAACCATCCCTGTTTAACCGAGTAACAACTGCACGGATGGAAAAGTTCGAGCGTATCCAGCTCTCAGCCAACGCAACGTTTGCGTGTAGCAATTATCCGCTGTTGTGCATGGCATCATCTTATTGAGAAGTGCGTCACACATGCTCACGCGGGAGTTCTACGTCACACATGCTCACGCGGGAGTTCTAGAAACTTTCTTGGAGCCGTCTTTTATTTCGCTTTCCAAGGAAAAAACTCGATGCCCATCCTTGGGCGCGCAGCCGAACCTCGCGGTAGCAAGACGTGACGCGTGCCCGCTGACACAATGTCGCGCGCTCGATTTATTGCCCTTGTTTCTCGCGCATGTGCAGGCTGCAGTGTGCAAGCGGCGTGCGCGTGTATCGACTTCCGAGAAATGAGAAGGGGCGAGGTGGAGGTCTAATCCACTTGTCATTGCCAGCCTAACGCGCGCGCATTTTCGCCCAACTTGGTTGCCGTGCGATCCTCTCTTGTCCTCCTTTGTGTTGTCGTGAATTTCATCTTCATCTCTGCGCTGATGTAGTTGCCTACGTTTCACTTCTCACGCGACGGCGCAGATAGGCTGCGGGACCACGAGGGCTCGGCCTCGGCGACAGCGTCCCATCGATCGACTCCGCAGAGCGCGCGCCAGCGGAAGCCGTTGCCGTGCATGCGGCGGGCGGGCTTCTTGGCCCGAGTGGGGCTGGGATGGACGCGCACGAGAAAGAAGAGCAGCATAATTTGGGCGGCGCCGAGTTGTCATTCGCGCTGCTGCTGCGCTGGTCGGCCGAATCGATGTCCCCCCCCTCCCGCCACCTCCACTGCCACCGCCTTCGTCCGGACCCTCTACAAAGCGTTGCCCTGGAAACACTGCGGGCAACGAAAGCTGCCCTCGGCAATAAGAGCGGCCTTGAACTCTTCCGCTTTTCTTTGTTTCTGTTTCCTCTCAACTCCTTGCCCCCTTCGCTGTATGGACTGCGCGCGCTCCTTTTTTCTTGAGTTTCGCGCTGTGAGTGCGGCGCGGCGGCAGCGCGTTGGTCAAGTGAGTCGTTTGGAGCGGTGGCGTGCCGCGGGTGATGACCGAACAAGGGCCGCGGGGGGACATCCCGGAGATTTTGTCTTTGGGCGTTGGCCGCGCTGGGGTTGGGGTTCGTAGCAACGACCGTGCCCCTGCAGCACTGTTTTGTGCCTGTGGGCTATTGATCTCTTCTGTGCTTCAACGTTTTGTGCGTGTGTGTGTGTGTGTGTGTGTGTGTGTGTGTGTGTGTGTGTGTGTGTGTGTGTGTGTGTGTGTGTGTGTGTGTGTGTGTGTGTGTGTGTGTGTGTGTGTGTGTGTGTGTGTGTGTGTGTGTGTGTGTGTGTGTGTGTGTGTGTGTGTGTGTGTGTGTGTGTGTGTGTGTGTGTGTGTGTGTGTGTGTGTGTGTGTGTGTGTGTGTGTGTGTGTGTGTGTGTGTGTGTGTGTGTGTGTGTGTGTGTGTGTGTGTGTGTGTGTGTGTGTGTGTGTGTGTGTGTGTGTGTGTGTGTGTGTGTGTGTGTGTGTGTGTGTGTGTGTGTGTGTGTGTGTGTGTGTGTGTGTGTGTGTGTGTGTGTGTGTGTGTGTGTGTGTGTGTGTGTGTGTGTGTGTGTGTGTGTGTGTGTGTGTGTGTGTGTGTGTGTGTGTGTGTGTGTGTGTGTGTGTGTGTGTGTGTGTGTGTGTGTGTGTGTGTGTGTGTGTGTGTGTGTGTGTGTGTGTGTGTGTGTGTGTGTGTGTGTGTGTGTGTGTGTGTGTGTGTGTGTGTGTGTGTGTGTGTGTGTGTGTGTGTGTGTGTGTGTGTGTGTGTGTGTGTGTGTGTGTGTGTGTGTGTGTGTGTGTGTGTGTGTGTGTGTGTGTGTGTGTGTGTGTGTGTGTGTGTGTGTGTGTGTGTGTGTGTGTGTGTGTGTGTGTGTGTGTGTGTGTGTGTGTGTGTGTGTGTGTGTGTGTGTGTGTGTGTGTGTGTGTGTGTGTGTGTGTGTGTGTGTGTGTGTGTGTGTGTGTGTGTGTGTGTGTGTGTGTGTGTGTGTGTGTGTGTGTGTGTGTGTGTGTGTGTGTGTGTGTGTGTGTGTGTGTGTGTGTGTGTGTGTGTGTGTGTGTGTGTGTGTGTGTGTGTGTGTGTGTGTGTGTGTGTGTGTGTGTGTGTGTGTGTGTGTGTGTGTGTGGAGGGGGACGTCGTTAGCGCACAGGTCCGCGTCACCAGCATATGCACTTTGAGTACGCTCATGTACACCCCTCATTGATCTTTCTTTATCCAATATTTTTCGTCGCATGACGGCTGGCTGTCGACGAACTGCTGTTCAATGTAATCGTGGCCTTCTGGGTTCACTCGGCAATCCATTCACCGCAAACACTCACCCTGTCAAGCGGATAATGCGCACCTTTAGTTCTACTGTACGAGCAATCAGGAAGCATAACCGCAGAAGTCTTTACTGGATACTGTATGCATTAGAAATTGAGCCGCTTTTGACCAAAGACATCGCAAAAATTTTGCATGTCTCAACAGATGATGATGACGCATTGCTTATGGCGCAAGGGCGTCTGTTGCCTGCAAGCGCCATAGCACAAGGTTTTTCTTGCACTCAAAGTGGGGTCAAAGACCCATTGCCGAAAAAATAACCCTGAGGAAGCCGAGCACCAGGCCAGGGCAATGCTCGTACCCATTGCTTCAACGGTGGGTACCCGGCGCCACTGGGGATCGAACCCCGCACCTCCCGCATGCGAGGCGGATGCTCAAACGACTAGACCACCGCTGCGTTCTTCGCAGAACCACTACGGAGGTATAAGTAGTAGTGGTATAGCAGTAGTAGTTATCTTTCTTTTCTACTCATTTCTCGCATCAGTATTAAAGGACTGGTTGCTTACCACCCACCGGTAAAGGCGGCCCGCACTCGCGCACTGACTCGTTCGTTATCTCACTCGTGGGTTCGTTATCTCACACATGCACGTCTGTGTTATTAGTGGTTTATCATTGCGCTCTTAGCGGAGTCTGTGATAAGGTTTTTGGATCTGTGGCTTCGTGTTTCTGAGCGGTAGATCGTCCACGTCCGATGTTATTGCTTGTTTTCATCTTGTATATTTATAAGTGTTTTCTAAATATTTGATTAGATTTCCTTAGCTGCGACACACGCACAGGGGACTTTCTCCGGGGTAAACGGCGCATTTATGTCGCAATCGAAAAACAAGGTGAGAAGGGTGCGAAGTTTGTTTCTTCCCCACTTCGGGCACGTTTTCTTTAGCTTTTCCATTTTTGCGCTTCACCTGTACTATATATAGCAAAATTACTTTTGAAAAGTAATTAAACTGCATTACTAGCTACCTTCCTAAAATTCGCGCAAATGTAAGCAAATTACATTGACAATTATTGCTCACAAAAAGTAATCACATTGCAGTACAGTTACTTCGAAAAAGTAAGAAAATTAGTTCGAAATTACTTTTTGACTTTCGTGCACAAAAAAGTTCACTGACCATAATTCTTGCAAGCATTTAAGATTTCTTAGATTCAATGCACATGGTAACTGCGCTAGAGACACGGACAAAGATAGAAGGACACCACGAACGCTCGTGGTGTCCTTCTATCTATGTCCGTGTCTCTAGCGCAGTTACCATGTGCATTGAATCTAAAGATCACCAACTAGCCCAGCTGTCTGCTTTAAAAGATTTCTTAATCTATCGCACTCCTCAAGAACTCGGCTTCACAGTGGGCGTCGAACATTTTGCCCCGCTTTGAAGAATGTGTCGTTGGGCATGCTCAATAGCCGCTCAGGTGACGCAGATGAGGACAACCGTGGGCTGCACGTAAAAAAGCTTTTTAGGCTTGGGTAGCATTGCAGTGTCGTAAAATCGCTTGCTCTGGTGGCGAAGTTATTCGTATGATACGTCGAGAAATCGCGCCCTGTTGATATCGAAGAATTCCTCGCTCGCATCCCTCGTGAGTGCTGCACCGATTTGTTTTCTCAGTGGCGTCTCTGCAGTCAGCGGCAGGAGGTGCGCTGGCCTGACACGTAACTAGTCGATAACCCCAAAATCCGAAAGTGGCTGCTCCACTCAACTGTGCGCCCCACCGTTCAACTCATTCAGTCACAGTAGCTCTCTCCCCCTCCAAGAACAAATAGATACACCAAATTCCTTCTCAAAACGCTTCGCGCATATACCCTTCAGTCTTCGCACCAAACTCCGTCCCAGCCAAATACTCCCACCCCCCTCTGGGACAATGCAAACAAAACAAAGGTAACAGAGTTACATTCAAACACGCACCGCTTTCATTGCGCTCAAGGTGGGAAAAGAAGCTGCTCAGACTGTCTGCACCTACTGAAGCCTCTGTAGGAGGTAATTTATGGGTTCATCGGTACTAAGAAGTCCATTTCTGCAGCTGCCGCTCGGAAATGTTCGCGTCGTGCGTGCTTCTGCTACCCCCCTCACCACGCCTAGTGACGACGCGTGAAAGCGGGCACCGCTGTGCCCTTAGCAGACGTAGCCATGGCAGCCCCTCTGCGCGAGTCCCGGTATCGTCTGGGAACTCCGAAGTGTGTCGTCTGCCCTTTGTGGAGGCCCAGCATAGCCTTGCATCTTGCTGTTTCGGGAATGCTCGTGACACGTGCACTCCTGCCTAGTCCCTCTCGCATTCTCTCGGGCGGTCACCAGACAACAGGGGACGCCAGCCGTCTCCTTGGCGACCTTCTACACTGGTCCAGGGATTGCTGCCTGTCGTGCCTGATGTCGAGGCGCCCTGCCCAGCAAAGAGCAGTTGTCCCGACGTAGAGCACTAGTCAACTTTAATAAAAGTATTTTTTAAAGCAATTGATTTCGCTACTAATCATTCATCCAAAATTATTCATTACATTTCTGAATTAAGAGGGCAGAAAAGAAATTCATTACATTACAGATTAGCGGAAAAAGTAACTAAGTTACAGTAATTTCATCGCAGTAATTTAATTACTGCAATTTCTGACGTGTACCTCCATCTGAAGTGGACTAATGGTGTGGTGTGCAACAAGACCCCTTTTATAGCTCCCATGCACTGAAATTAAACACATATTGCCTGACCAAAACGCACCTTCTCTCGTCGATCACTGTGTTTTTAACTTGGAATGGGCAAGGAGACCTTAAGCAGCGTAGTGGGCGCCACTGCGACTGAACCATGTGCATGGTCGAATAAGAAAAAAATTTTCACCTCGATGAAAGGAAAAGATATTGCCATTTGACAGCAAACATTCCTTCCCCCCCCCCCCCCCCCTTCCCCCGCCCGTCTTCGTGCGAAAAACTTAACATGCAGTGCCCTCTACAAACGCCGGAAATCTAAGATATCGAAAAAGACAGAACCGCTCTGCACACGCGGCGATAGTGCGGCTTGCTATTGTGACCGCAATATCTCCGCTCGTAATAAACAGGAGGGGGAGAGAATCGGCGCTGTTGCATTCGAGGCAGCCCTGAGCTGGCCTTTTTCCCGGGGCGAACTGAATCAGGGAAAACAAGCTCTCGAGTGCAGCAGGGCGTCAGACATCGCCGCCATCTTATCGCCCGCAGAAATAACAAGCCGACGACGCGTGGTTCCTGAGGCGATCTATTTAATTCCTCGCTACGTTATCAGTCTTTCACCACACTGAAGGGCCTACCTACGACTCGCGGCCGGAAACCTTGACGAAGCGAGCGGTTGCATTTACGGTACTCATAACGCCGTCTCTGCTGCCTCCGAGTAAACACTGAAATCAGCTCTGTATCCGCCGTTGCCATTTACGCACCGTGCTACGCACAGGATAGAAGCTCGGAACCTCGCGAGACGCATTTCAGTCAACGAAGATAATTTTTTCATTCAATATTTTCCGCTTTTCCTAACGAAGGAAGTGCGCATTAACTCAATGTATACGTACCTAACTTGGCGTTTCCTCATCTCGACCCAAAATTCAAAAGTTGGGCTTAGTAGTTGGACTTGTTGCCGATAACTTCAGCGTAAAGTTCAAGAGTTGTACGAAAAAAAAATGTGGAAAGACGAAGAAAAGTGGGACGAGTAGTCGTCGAGGATGAACACAAAATCGCGAATTCATTCTTCAATTATTTCCAATCGGTTTGCACGCGCATAACTGTGGTAAGCATGCCCCAGATAGCTTTTACTTCATCGATGTCCGAGATTGCAATAACTGAGGCAGGCGTACTACCTCTATTTACAGGCCGACATTAAAAAAAACCTTCCGTTTAGACAGTATATATAATATGTGTTTAGTTTAAAGCGATAGGCGCTGCAAATCTCTCCTTTTCTGCACACTATTTTTGCCGAGTCACTAAAAGCTGTCATGCTCCTTGCTGACCGGCTCTGCGCAAAGGAAATCGCTATTCGTAAAGAAGGAAATAAAATGGTTGGTTTATGAGGATTTAACGTCCCAAAGCGACTGAGGCTATGAGGGACGCCGTAGTGGAGGGCTCCGGATTATATCCACCACTTGGGGTCCTTTAACGGGCAATGACATCGCACAGTACACTGGCCTCTAGAATTTCGCATCCATCTTAATGCGACCGCCGCGGCCGGGATCGAACCCGCGTGTTTCGGGTCAGCAGCCGAGCGCCATAACCACTCAGCCACCGCGGCGGCGAAGGAAGCAAGATGTTGGTACACAACTACAGACCAATATTTTTTACAAGTCTTTGTTGCATACTTATGGGACGCATTATGAACAAAGCAGTCAAGAATTATTTGGAACAATACAACTGATGTAACCCAATGCAACACTGTTTTCGGAAAATGTGGTAACTAACAGTGATGCAATTAATAGAAATAACACGTGCCTTCATGAAAGTAGCAAATTCCCGAGGACAAGTTAACGCTGTATTATTGATTTTTCTAAGACTTCTGACTGTGTCATACATTGAAAATTAACTGATAAACTAAAGCTCATGGGCATTAATTGCTTAGTAATAGCATAGGTAAAAGCTTACCTATCAAACCGCACCCAGTATGTCGTGATGAAGAAAGTAAATCAGATCATTCACAAATAAATTCCGAGGTACCACAGGGGTTCGTCCTGCCACAATTACTGTTCTGTACACTAATGATGTCAGCTCTTGTGTTGAGGATGCGGCGGAAATGTGTCGTCACGCTGACAACTGAGTGATGAGTGCGAGATGTGAGGTATGAAAATGAGTATCAATAAAACAATGTATTTCAGGATAAGCCATAAAAAAATCTCCATTCAGGTTTACGCGTAGATGCAAATGGGACGTTCATATTAATAACACGTGTGCAAAAGTGTTTTAACGATTCCAATTTTTGCGAAGATTAGCCATGCCACTTCCTGATGTCAAGCTGGAAGCCTACAAAACCCTAGTCCATGCCATTTTGGAATACAGAAGCAGCCTGGAATCCTCATAAGCAGTACTTTAATCGACAGGCTTGAAAAGGTAAAAAAAAAATACCGGGGGCACTTAAGGAAATTACGTGTGCAAATGTGTGTTAAAGATTCCAATTTTTTGCGAAGATTAGCGACGCCACCTCCTGATGTCAAGCTGAAAGCCTACAAAACCCTAGTCCATGCCATTATGGAATACAGAAGCAGCAGTTCTATGTACTATAATCGGGTACAACTCAAGAAGGCAGCGGCAAAAACCCCTCAAAGGAGCCCCTCCAGCCAATGGCGCCGACCGATACTCCCCCATGTCCGATCCCCTTGGACTTGCAAGCGTTACATAGCAGAGGGTGGCAGATGGAAGGGGATTAAAAGCAACGTCATGAAAATCGGTCGACGCCACTGGCTGCAGGAGAGCCTTCTTTGAGGAGTATCTGCCGCTTTGTACTTGAGTTGTATACCCGACTTTAGCACTGACTATTGCTGGTTAACATTTCGTATTTTCCCGCCTTTGATGTCGCCACATCGTTTCGACCAATCCCGAGTTTTGTAATGCCGCCACATTTTGGGCGACGCCGGGTTTTCGTGTCTGTGAGCCATCTAGTGCATTCGCATTTATAAAGCACCCTATTTATTTACTCCAAGTACTCTCGGTATGACAGTGTCAGGACAGTTAGAACACAGGAAGGCAATCCCCATTTGGCAGTAAACGTTGCGTTACCGCCATGAAGTTCCTTTTCATGATTTGTCATGGCTCTGTATCAAATATGATCGGCACCTGCTGGCACTAAACGTAGAAATCGCGATAAGCACAATCCACTCCCTGTTTGGGCGTGACAACTCTCACAGCACTGATAAATAATAAATGAAATAAATAAATAAACAAATAAATAAATAAATAAATAAATAAATAAATATTGATTTTAGTTTTATTTGAGAAACAGTTCAGTGTGAAGGAGTACAAGTTACAGCTTTCGAAATCAAATATGTGTGCGAGCACCTGGAATATTCATTCCATTGGTTTATATTTATTTCATTTATTTACAAATTCAAAGATCATTGCATCGAACAATATGTACAATATACATTATAACCGGGCCGCAAGTGGTCTTGTTTCGATCTGAACTTTTCCCATTTAAGTTGCGCATAGCAAATTAAGTAAAACTTCATATTTACGCAAATACTAGCTGCGATGCTTACGAGTGTTAATCTAGGACAGAGGCTCATTTAAGGCTACTGGACAAAGGCGGGTCAAATGCTGGCAACCTCCAGCAATTCTGCATACGCTTTACCCCACCTCCCAACTGAATGGTCACCATCCACTCACAGTCATTTCCCGTTGGCACAGCAAGCGATAATTCGTTGCAAACAGGAGGATGAGCATGCGCTTTTGGGCGTGGTCAACGCAACAGCCCCAGGCCTCTGTGGCCCTTCCGGAAACGGCATTTTTTATTTATCACGTGGACAGCTTTATCTTCCGACCATCGCTTTCACATGAAGCATTGCAAGCTCTTTATGAAGCTCTTGCCATTTGCGTCCCACGCCCATCAGCTCTTCTCACAGAGAGCACGTACTTAGGTCAATTTGCCCCGAAAGAGAAAGTGCGCTTTTCAATTCAAAGCTTTTCTACTTTGCTGCCCAATAAGAAAAAAAAAAACTCGCAGGATGGAATTACGACTATGTAACGCGAGACTCAGCGATAGCTGTGTAGGCATTTAGTTTCGGCAGGCGGCTGTTCCAAACAGAGCCATCCGTAGGCTTATGCGACGCAGGTTGGCCGTGACATAAGGTGACATTAGACGACGAGACACAAGCGGACGCACACCATTAATCAAGGCCTTAACACAACCTACGTGGTGTCATGCGGGATGATAACCATACCCGGGTTGCCATGGTAACCATGGATCGTAACCATAGTGAAGTACCCACCGGTTACGCCGACGGCGACGACGGCGCAGAAGCCAGGGACGGGCGCCTAACAGCTATCGCTGTAAAAGCGTGAAAATTCTTCGTGACCTTGGTCCGGCGAGTTTAAACAATGAGCAACTGTCACCGCCATCTGCGATGGGCCTGCGGAATGAGGAGACGCCTGCTTATCGAACTCATGTTAATTAAGCACAGCACATGGGGCTTGTGGTGACAACTTTAATTTGAAAGAAAAATAAATAAGGTCCTCGACGTCGAGCTACTACTTGTCCAGGAGGCCACGGGCCTGGGATTCACAGAGATCTCTGTCCACTAGCCATGTTTAGCCAGTTGGTTGAGCGACTCGCAGAGCGGCCTTCCATGAGGAGTGGGATGAGTTGGGCTGGGCGCATTCCCAGAGGTAATGCATGTGGGTGTCCTTGGCCGCTACACATGTGGAGCAGCGTGGGATGGTCAAGGTGAAGGTCGAGCGATGAAGGAGCTAGGGTGAGATGTAGCAGTCTACCTTGCAGATTCTGCCGGCAGTGTCGCCGGACCGCATTGTATTTTGAATTTTATGTCCGGTGTGGTGGTTGGAGGGTGAGGCGGCTGTGTTTGTAATGGGTGGAGATTTGGTGGTATGCGAGTACAGCCCGTGAGGCAGCACCTGGGTGGAGTATTGAAGACTGTTTGGAGAAAACAGCGCGAAGACTCTGCTCTAAAAAGACAAACAGCCAACGATGAAACTGAGTCTTCAGTCCGTACTTTTGTAGCTCTTTTTTTTTAGCGATGAATCTTAAAGGGGCTCTGAAAGGGGCTCTGAGTAAATTTACAGTATTCATGGGATGTTAAAGGACGCCGCTTCACGATTATCGTCCTGCAAGAATTTTTAAAATTTATTTGCTAGAAGCTGAGTTATCTGTAGTCAAAATCTCTGAGGCTAAGCTACACTGCTATTCGTTTTTTTTGCGGTGAGCACGGAGTCATCTTGACGTCACAAGTTTGAATAGAGTGCCAGGAAAAAAAAAATGTTCCATTTTAAAATGCAATTTTCAAAGCAATAAATGCATATTTTCTGCAGAATAGACATCAACATATCCAGTAAGAATCAGTAAACTGTATGGAGTTGTTCTCAGTGTTCCTCTAACGACCCGATGCAGCACCTTCCAAGTGTGCTGCAAGGGCGCATCCTTAGAGTGTTATTTAATACTTTTTTGAAGAACACTCCCAGCAAGCATTGACAACAGCACTCAATTTCTAATTTACGCGAATAACCATAGCTTATTTCTTGCTTAGGTGATACCACGGCAAACTGAGTACTCGATAAATTTAATGACTGGAGTGAACATTTTTCGAAGAGAAGTTCCGTCAGAACCACGGCGGTATTTTTCAGGGGCAGAAACATAGACGGTATAAAGTAGGTGAAGGCCGGGAAAAGCCGCTTAGACTTTGTCCGTTACGTTCCCCCTCGCCGGGCTGATTAGACACCTCTCATCTTCGGCGAGTACTGCGCTCTGAGTCTTATGAGCTGAATTTCGTTTCTGGCTTCCAAGAAAAGCCCCCAAAAATTCGAGCGAATGCCGCAAGCACCAGCCAGCCTCACTCGCAGTACGCGTTGCCATTGCTGATTTTTGGCTCAGTTGGTGGCAGCCCTTCGTGGTTTACTCGATCGGTAGCGCTGGCAACGGCTCTAATAAACATAATTACGGAGGCTTTATTTGCACCCGGCAAGCGAGTGGCTTCTCTTGCTACTGCTATTGTTGCCTAAATATGAACAGTCGAAGTCAAAAGTTTATGGAACGTAATATCAGCGAAAAATCAGATTTGATCGTTGATTTTTCATACAGCCTGCAGTAGAGGTATGCGTGCACCACGATTCTAAGAGTGAGAATCACTGAGTGCACCATTAAATATTAAGCGATGAGCTTTGAATGCATAAATATTTAAGTGCTTAGCCCAAGTAGGGTTCCATAGGATTCTAACGGCAGGTGCACTCTTTCCATCGTGTCTAGAGCGGCTGAGGCAACCCGTCTGGCACGAAGCCGTACAGTTACGTCACCTTCATCTTTCGCGAGGCTGCACTTTCGGTTCGCCCTCTTCCACGTCCGTTTTTCCTACTTTGGTATTGAGCGTTTGGTATACATCGTACTTTGTGAATATCCGTATCGTTTTCTGGGTTTATTTCCCAGCTTGCTCGCCGCTTTGTTTCTGTTTGCTGCTTTATTTCTGTTTGCTTTTTGTTACGGCAGTGCCATCGCCTGCTGTAGTCTCTTGGTTGACACGGCGGGGTATTCTTCCGTCCTTCCAAGCTTAGGCGGTTGTTTTTCTTGCGTGTGTTTTATTGGGTACCGTGTAGTAATTTGTTGCTGAGTGCGCGTCCACGCACTCCGCTTTAAGCCTGCTGTCCTTGCGTTTTCTTCAGTCTTGCTTTTGCTTGTTCAGCCTACCTGCGCTGGATTTTCCTGCCCGGTCCATCTGTCATTGTCATCACCATCGTCTCTGCTTTTTGTCTCCTTCCAGTGCATGCGTGTTGGCTGCTTTCTCCCCACTGCTTCTTTTCTATTTCAAGTCCGTTTTCTGCTAAAATGTTTTCTGGGCCCTTTGCTCTTCTTATTTCGAGGTTTAATTGCCGTCGAGCACAGCCGAGGCTCCCTCTCACCTTTCAATTAGATTTATTTTTTTTGTAGTGAAAAAATATTCCCTATTGAGATAATGTGCAGATACGCTGGTTGGCACCAGCTTTTCGGTTCAGAGTTTTAAGTGCTTCAAGCCGGCGGGATCAGATCAGAGTATCGCATTCACGCAACGCAAGCATGGCTCCTGCGCTCTCGTGTCCGACTCGTGATTACATGACTAGCGGGAACCGCCATTCGTCGCCATCAGTTTGAATTTGCAATTGCGTTGAGTACTGCATCAAGGCAGATGCTTTCATTACGTAGCATTCTTGCGTGCCAAACTAGTGTCGTTAAATTACTCCGGCGGTGAGGTGACATGGGGCAGTCGTAGCTGGCAGTAATTTTTATCGTAGTGGCGCTACAACGATTACAATAATGTGCCACAGCTGAGTTTACAAATACCTCATGATGCGCGCTAAAACGAGACACTACACTGCCAAATAATAGTCTCGAGGAAATTTCAGCAGCCACCTGGCAAGACTTAGCAGATTAGTTTCACGTCACATTGAGAAATTAAAGTATTCAACTTGGTGTTCTGTCATTTCACTTCGTGATTTGCTTACCTAGCTCAAATGACTTACAGTATAGGACAAAAAGGGCCAAATAAATGAACTAAACAGTATAGAAGAAGTGCTGCACAATAACTCAGACCGTGGGTGAATATAATATGAAGACAAGAACACTAAAACCATAACATGATTAGATAACCCATACTTATATCATGGTGGAAATATCCAGAGCCAATAAGTACGACTACAGAATTTGGCAGCCTCGACCATCGCAAAGGTTAAAATTCGTCACACGCACTCTTAATATCTGCTTACGCGTGAGAATGCGAAAACATTAAAGTGCTGAGTCATGCTAAGTTCCTAAACGTATTCCATTCCTGAAGGTATTCATTAGCAAAATGATTCAGCATCGATTACGAACGAACACTGGCGGCGTCAGAAATGAGCACGTGACTGTTAAAGCCAGCTTCCTCAAATACCACACACACTTCTAAGTTTCCTTAACACCGCATTTTATTTAAATTACTAATGATTGCGTGACTAAAGCTGGAAATTCTCTGTCCATTTCTTGCTGCATGTCGGGCAAAATAGGTGGCTCTCTTCTTTTTAACCTTCCTTTTTAAGAGGAAAGAAGTTATCACCACGTGGCAGTGCCAACTAAAATGTAGAAACTGCTCAGAGCATATTGAAGACATGCGTTTTTTTTGTCTGCAAAAAATTTTACGTATACATTTTCCTTATATTTCTTTTTTATTCAGGAAACAAGCTGCACACTGACCCTGTGTCTACGTGTGACATAGGAAATATTCATGTTATTGGTACAGAACAACACACACACACGCGTCCGCACGAGATAGAAATAGATGTGTTGTTTTTGGCGATGAAGGCGATACCGATGCGAAGTTAGCTGAAGACGCCTGGGCTTCTGATCGGGCTTCTTGTTCCCGTTCCCCGCATCAGCAACTCAAATGCAGTCAAAGTCACAAGGCATTTTGATATATTTTCTGAAAACAAATAGAAGCAAGGGGCACGTCAAGCTCTGGAATCATCGGTATTCTGGGCGGGTAGGCTTCAGCGTGCCTCTGACTGCATAGTGGTAGCCATTGCAAGGTGGTTTCAACCCCCAGGGTAGGGTGATATTGAGCCAAGGAGCCGTGGGATATAGGAGCCGTGCGTCACGAGGCGCGGCTTAGCGGGTGAGCCAGAACTGGGTGGAAAGCCGGCGCCCAGATAGACTATAGCCCGACAAGCGGCGCCCCGAGGGACTTGTGGTCGCTCGTGCCCTCGGTCACGCCAGGCTCTCGGCGCGAATCTGAGCCGATGTCGGGGAGGTGGTGGATAAGTGGCCGCACAAAACGCGGCGGGTGACTTTCCCAGGGGTCGTGTGACTCAGGTCGGGTTGCAGCGCCGGCGCTCAACCGCGGGGTTCCATCGCGAGCGCGCTGATTCCACACGGCAGCCGAACAGTGATTCACATCGCAGAGACACGGGCCGCGGCGATGACTGTCCCCTGGCCAGCGGCGCCATTACCGCGCGCTCACAACGGCAATGGGGAAGCGGGGGGACTGCGCGCTCCGGCGCGCTATCTCTCCTGTCGGCCTCTCAAGTGAGGCTGCTTCGCATCATCGTGCTTCCTTTTGTTGCGTCCTTTCGCCACCCAGATATCGCGCGTCGTGAAATGAGTGTCCGACGTCGCCGCCCATCCAAGTTGAGATAAGCGCAGCCGCAGTCTTGCGTCATGAGCGCCCCCCGAAGGCGTTGCGATACCTTCTCGCGACCGTCAGCCTGGGATGACCTTCCGCAGTTGCAGTGGAACGCGAGTGGCAGGAACGGCCGCAGTACAAAGCAAGCTGGAGGGATTCATAATACTCTGATTTGTGACTACAATTTGCTTCAGGGAAAAGCGTGTACCCAATATTTAGCCATGGCTTTCTATACAGAGCTGTGTACGATTTACAGTGCAATGTATGAATTGGAGCTAGGAGACGAAACTTACATTTCTATATCAGCTATTATTCTTCAGAGCGTGATGCGCTAGAATTTACCGAGGATTTACCGTGCATTCTTCGAGCTGTCTGTAGCTTCTTCTATTCACCAAGTGGCTGACTGGGCGGTTCACTGTTTTGGCAGATATCGTTGCAGTGTTTTCAGCAACTATCCATTGTGCTGAGCCGCGAGTTATTTTTATTTGCCTCGTAGAACAGCCTAGGCGCTTTTGACGCACATATCAGGCGCCAATGCCCTAGTGCCTATTTTTATTTCAACAGCAGGTGCGTGAAGAGAGGCACGAAAACGGAATTGAGGACACACTTGCACGCAGCGTGCAACTGCGTTTATAAAGGAGACATAATTTCGCTGCTGTTGCCCGTAGGAAAGCGAAGTTTTTTTTTACGGTACTAATTTGGAACTAAATTTTGATTTATTGATATGAATAGATGAAACGAGCAAAGCCTTTAGAAGGGGATTGTGGCAGGTTCCAACAAACCCACCATCTTACTTTCTTCCATTATTGGTCCGGAATAGACTGTTCAGGGAAACTAAATGTGCATGCTTCTTTGCTTGCTGTTCGAATAATATTGAGGTAACTCATCTCATTTATCTGTAATTGCATTTTTTTGTATATTACGCCACCAATCCTCTGGCATTTTCTTTCTAGTCTTCATCGGCATATGTTTATATTTCCTACACAAACTATAAAAACCGAAGTCCCAGGAGGCTTAGATGACCGCATCTACACCTGAATACATACTTTGGTACTGTAGCAAAACATGATCCTTAGTTTCGCTGTGGTCTCCAGACGGTATATGTGGATGATCCTTTTAAAAAAAATTGCTCTAAAACTTTTTGTTCTAACAGTGACTGACCTAGCTTCAAAAGATGGGCAACTGCCTTTTGAATTATCGTAAGTTTATTTCCTGTTTCTGATTACATTCTTTCCTCGTGTTAACTGGCTTTCTCTTCATCGCTTTTCTCAAGTAAAATGCCTCTGCATCTCAGCTCCAGTCAATGCCCTTTCTTCTGCATCCATTTAAATTACTTTTATTACAAATTGGTTAGTTTTCATAGTTTTCTTCCTCCATTGCGATTCAAAGTTTTTTGCGCCAAAATACCTAAATGTCCTGCCGCCCATCTATTTGCGTCCATATTTCTGTTGCGTTCGTTGAATTTTGATATGGACTGCCTTCACCTCGATTAAGGCCAAGTTTTTTAGCTCATGTCCTCCCTCATGTCCTTTTATGCTGCTTGATTCGTAGAGTTGGCATAGGTTCCTACTGCTAGTCCTCCAATCTTCTTTTGTTTGCCTCCAGTGCGGGCTGAATATCAGACTTAAGCACAGAACCACGTACGCTACGGGAGATAAGTCCTGCTACCAGTAGCCCTTCAACACGCCTCGTAAAATTCTACATTTGCTTCACCCCCCTTTTCAAAGGCTCTGTAAAGCATGTCATAAAAACTAAGTGACATAGCGCTTTCAAGGCGAACTCGCGGGCAACCCACAGCCACGGATTACAGGGCTCATTAAACAAGCCCGGTCGGGTTATCCGTGACAATATAAAGCAAATATTCGAGTTTAATGAGCAGACTTAAATCTTGATCAAGAAAACGCCTAGCCGCTCCAGGGAGGGACTGTTCGGTCGTCAGCCCAATAAAGAACCAATGCATACCAAGGTTCCCACGCCGGGCTGCAACGTGCCGATTTCGGCACGAAACGCCCGGAAGAATAGAACACCCCCCGGTGCACTCCCAGCGGCAGCATATGCTGAGCTGTCCCATACGCTTCCCGGGTGAAACTGGACACCGCCGCCGTGTGGGCCGCCGGCAGCGGCTGACGCATTCCTTGTCCGGCCGCCCTTGATTGCAACTGGTTGCCGAAGTTCTTTCTTCCCCTCGAGTCGGGGCTGTGTTTGCGGGTGGGGCCATGTCAAACAAACAGAGCAAGCCCGACGGGCGGCGCTTGTATAAGCAGCGGGTTCGTCGCTTAGATACTCTGCCCGCAATGGGCGCTGACCGGGATGCAAGAGGAGAGCGGAACTGCTGCGAAGGCCGCCGGTGCGCCTCGAAGAGGACGTGACGTGTGATCGCGAAAGACGTTGAGCCCGAGCATGCCGACCACGCGTTTCCAGCAGCGTAGTCAGCACGTTGCGAGAGGACCCTTGGGCTATACTTCGAGCCGCACCCGCGCTGGATGGAGTTCGCGGGGTCGTTTGCTCCGCCGTCAATGAATCGTGGACAACTGCCCACTCGTATGGCTGTCCACCGGTGGCATAAAGCCCGTGCAGAGCGGCCGAACGGCGTACCGCTCTGCAAAGAAAGCGGCGCCTACGAGTAGCTGTTATAGGCTCTACAGGGGCAGCGCCAGTGTGAAATAGCGACGTATATACTCCTCGCGCTCGTAATTCCGCTTCCGTTTCTTTGAGTTACAAGTTAGCGCTCGTCCTGTGTCCCTCTCTTGTCCTCGTTTGTCTCACGCTAAGGCAACCTGGAAATCATGAATCACCAACTGTCCCAAAACTCCACTTTGCTATACTTAGAAGCCGGGTGCGCACGAGTACGTTACTTGAAATCCGCATTCCGATGTTTGATTTCGAATCGTGTAGCGTGGTGCCAGCTGTGCATAAGTGTGCGCCGGACTGCACACACAGAACGACTATGCTATAGGCACATGAGGAGCACACACCCACACACACGCGTCAGTAAGCGCGTACATTTAACGCACATCGGCATTGTGCGCCGTTTTAATGTGTTAGTATTACTACCCTCGCTTTCCCAAAATCGGTCCGTCTGGGGTTGTGTGATGCCGCTGCCACTTTGCAGGAGACCTCCGCCCACTGCCCGCTCACGTTTTTCCTCAACCCATCTCTACCATCTAGATTTTTCCACCCACCACGAGCCACCCACCTCTACCCTCCCGCCGTTGCCTTCCACTCTCCTTCTCCGTCCAGAATACGCCACCGACCACCAGCCAACCACCCACCCTCGAGATGGCCCTATCCACCACTCATCGCCCCGCCGCGGTGGCTCAGTGGTTAGGACGCTCGACTACTGATCCGGAGTTCCCGGGTTCGAACCCGACCGCGGCGGCTGCGTTTTTATGGAGGCAAAACGCTAAGGCGCCCGTGTGCTGTGCGATGTCAGCGCACGTTAAAGATCCCCAGGTGGTCGAAATTATTCCGGAGCCCTCCACTACGGACCTATTTGTTCCTCTCTTCTTTCACTCCCTCCCTTATCCCTTCCCTTACGGCGCGGTTCAGGTGTCCAACGATATATGAGACAGATACTGCGCCATTTCCTTTCCACCAAAAACCAATTATTATTATTATCACCACTCATCCACTCACATCCACCCTCGCCTTCACCTACGTGAAGCCCACGCAGCTCTGCAATGAAAAAGTGACGGCGAAATTGCGATTCAAAGCCGCAACAGGAAGGCGATCATCGTGAGCGAAATGTACAACCAATGCTGCTAACGAGGATTTGTCGTGTCACATCCCACTGTCGCTCGTACATAAAAAAAAGAAAGAAACGAATCATTGGATGTCAGACAGCATTCACTGCGCTTCCACGCAGTCACATTTTCTAGAATTCTGTTGCAAAGGGGGCGCTCTGAGCAGTCTGCCGAGTCTACTGCTTTGTCTAAATCAGCCTCCTGTTTCCAGTGGTCAAATAAATACGGGCAATAACTGAAACAACTTGTAATTTTGATTGAAACCGGTATTCGGCCTCTACATATATTCAACCAAAGGTACCATAATGTGTTGTTGCATGTTTCTGAAGGCACGGAGACCGGTAGCACAGATGGAGGAAGGTAATTAAGAACCGTCGGACCTTGCCAACGTTTTTTGTATGAGTATTGTGAGGTATATTTTGGCTAACACCCGCAGACCGAGATTTTGCTCAGCTCTGAAGAAAATATAAATAATGCACTCTTTTTTTTATCTTGCTGTGCCTGATTTTTTTTTTTGGTGCGTTAAAAAGAAAGTGATATTTGTAATAAAGCATCCATTTCAAAACTGACAGCATTGGGCAGTGGGGGGATTTCAAAATTGGGGGAATTTCAAAAACCGTTTTAAGTGATTACTTTTTACGTATCGAGCAAAGCTGTGCGCTTTGCGGCACGCAGTAGCAGGCCGCTGCGGTCTAATTTTGAGATCCGCAGGTTCTGTAAGATGCTCCGAAATCTCAGCAACGAAGTGTCTGCGTTTAGTCTCCATGAAAATCGGATCCAGGAACTCGCGCTTAGTAGCCCACAGTTGTGCTCCAGTTCCGCTCACAGCGAATGCACCGCTTCTTTAAACTTATCGGTTCGAATGACCTGCAACGCCACGACGCACACGCTACGTAAAGGTGGAAGGCGCCATGTCGGTGGCCTTTCATGGCTTGCCCGGCAACAGTGCACGCATTATCTTCTCTACAGCGTTGGCTCAAGTGGCTGCGATTCAGTGGCTTTCAGGGCTATTACGCTGATTTCACGAGTCTATCGACACAGCCGGAGCGCTGCTTATTCCGTGACATGCAAGCGCGAGGGGCCTGTTGTGAGCGTTGCCGGCAGTGATGGAACCCAAACGCCCGTCACGCGCATTCCTGCGTGCTACTGCGGGTACAAACTGACTATTATTCTCACCTTTTTTTTGCGTAGTTACAAACCAGGGGGTTTCTTAAAGCTGTAGTTAACGCTCTGTAAAGGCATCCGAGTGCCTGCGGAAAATGAACAGCAGTGGCGCTCTTCAGATGTTTTCTATTGCGTCTAATCGACGCGACAAATAGGCAAGGAGAACGAAGTGCCATTCGACGGGCTTCGCTTGGAAGCGTTGCCAGCGAAATTGCCTTCAACAGAGGGCGCTGCGAACCACTTCTCGAGCCTTCATAGATGGCAACGAAACGTGTGGTTAGCTTGCTGTGCTCCTGCTTTCTGCCTTTCTCATTAGCTTGGTACGCTCTTTTCTTGACTCACCATAATGTTAAAACATGTTGTATTCTTAAATTTTAGGTATACTGTCCGCCTGATTACGCTTACTCGAAACGTCTGCATTGCCGGCAGTAGTCAAGAGCACGTTTCATCAAGAGCTCTCGCTTTTGCATAGTTTGCCCGTTGCTTCACTGGAGCTTCAAGGTCTTTCATAGCAAACAGTAAAAAAAAAACCTTACAGGCAGAGAATTTTTGCACAGCATGATCTCAACTGCGTGGTATGATGTGCATACATCATACCACGGATTTATTGAAGAATGCTGTTCTGACCGAAGAAAAGAAGGGAGGTGTTTGGTGAAATGCACGCCATTACGCCAATATCGCTGTATTTGCAGGTCCAGCCCACCTTCTTACATTAGCACCGAACATGCAGGTTAAGGAAAGTTACCTTTAGAGTGACCAAAACCAAGGCAAAAAAATAAAACGAAGATGGCAGAAGATCACATAAACCCGCAACAAGATATTAGGGACAACGTTCCCCTTACCCGTAGATACAGTTTATTGGGGGCTTCTGCGTAATTCTTTGAAAACTCATGATCGGCTGATAAATTACTTAAAGGAGCTCTGAAACCTTTTTCGAGGAGAGCGCATCAACTCGCTCAATCACTGCTTTGTGTTGTCGTGAACACCTGAGCAAAATCATACAATTCTACATGCAGCAGAGAAGCCATAATCGCGCACAAATGTTGGCGAGCCCTTTCTGGCGACTTTTTCATGCTCGCACCTGCGTATACCAGTTCTGAGATGGCTATTGGTTAGATTCTTTCAGACGTCAGGCAGCTACATGACGCGGCCAGTAAGCCGCGTAGCTCCGGCGGTTCAGGAAGCTCCGCCCCCTGTGATGGGGCCAGCGGAGGAGCGCCGAACATTCAGCGTGTAAAAGTGATGAGAGGAGAGAGAAAGGCGCGAAGGCGCTGAAATTAAAATTTTGACTACAGATAACTCACATTCTACAAAGCGCACTAAAAAAAATTGTTGCTAGAAAATATTCGCGAAGCGGTGTCCTTTAACATCCCAGCATACCACAACTTTATTATATCCCCTTTCAGAGCCCCTTTAAAACAACAATAAAGCTTTACGATAAGGCTGACTACGTAGTAATAAATAATGAATTAAACTCTCTCTTATCCACCTTTGAACTTCACTTCCATCAGCGTACAGTCGACAAAAACTGGTCCACCTTCAAACGCAAAATTAGGGATCTAACGAGCAGATATATTCCAAAGTGCACTGTCAACACTGATTCCCAGAATCCTTGGTTCAACAAAACACTCAAAAGACTAAAAAATAAAAAGCAGCGGCTGTACCGTGCAGCGAAACTTACACCCAGCTCTTCTGCATGGGAAAAATACTACAGCGCTGAAGGTGCGTACTTGGCAGCAGTGAAAAGCGCGAAACGTTTCTTTCTTCACAACGACTTACCGAAAATGATAACAAGTAACCCGAAAAAATTTTGGAACGTGATAAATCCCCAGAAATCACACGACATCACCCTTACTAATGATAACGGAGACTCTGTTAGTGATGCTCAGTGTGCCAATATATTTAATACTGCCTTTTCATCAGTATTGACGAAAGAACCTGAAGATCCATTCCTTTCACTACCTTCCGTTACTGAACTGGCAATGCCAGCCATCATTTTTAATCCAAATGGAGTTTCGTGCGCAATCGACAAATTAAGAATTTCATCGTCAGCCGGAATCGACGAAATTGACACAAAGTTTCTCAAAAACACGAAGGAAATTTCATCCAAGCTTTTGTGCTTGCTGTTTTCTTAGTCACTCGCCACTGGTATCATCCCAGAAGACTGGAAGGTGGGGAAGGTCGTTTCTGTTTTCAAATCAGGTAACAGAGACTCTACACTCAACTATCGCCCCATTTCTCTGACTAGCATCCCTTGTAAACTCATGGAGCACGTCCTCTGCTCCCTGATAATGCAGCATCTAGACTCTATAATTTTTTTCACTCCATCCCAACATGAATTTAGAAAAGGCTTATCGTGCGAGACACAGCTTGCCATCTTTCTTCACGATCTTCATTCCAACTTTGATACTAACTTACAAACTGACGCCATCTTTTTAGAGTTTGCCAAAGCATTCGATAAGGTACCTCATCAACGTCTACTCTTAAAACTTTCCAGACTAAACTTGCATAGAGAAATTATTGCATGGTTACAAGAATTCCTCACACATCGTTCACAGTCCGTTACTATTAACAATTACTCCTCTAACCGTCTACCGGTAACATCGGGCGTTCCTCAGGGAACTGTCCTTGGCCCCCTCCTATTCTTAATTTATATTAACGATCTGCCAGAAAATTTATCATGTTATGTCCGTCTGTTCGCCGACGATTGTGTTATTTATGCCCCAATGACTAATACCGCTGATCAAGAATCCCTCCAGGGCAATCTTAACCGCATTCAATCATGGTGCAATCGCTGGTTGGTGATTTTTAGTCCCAATAAGTGCAAGCTCATGTCTTTTCATCGTCGTCGCAACCCGCATTTACTTACTTATAAGATTTCTTATTCTCCTGTCGAACTTGTCCGGTCCTATACTTACCTTGGCATCACTATCAGTAATGACTTGTCATGGCGTGAGCACGTAACAAAGCTAATATCATCTGCGAATAAAAAACTAGCCTTTCTTAAACGTCATCTTCACGACGCCCCTCAAAATGTAAAGCTACTTGCTTACAAATCATTAATCAGGCCAAAAACTTGAGTATGCATCCGCCATCTGGAATCCACAGCAAGCTTACCTCATTGATTCATTAGAAGCCGTGCAAAACAGCCGCCCGTTTCATTCACTGCTCATACTCATCCTATATTAGTGTTTCATCTCTCAAGCTACAGTCCCAATTATACAGTCTTGCCCTCCGTCGCCGTATTTCTAGCCTGTGCCTATTTCACAAATTTTATTATTCCCAGCTCAAACAGCAGCCATACATCTGCGCACCGCCATCACGCACGTCTCACCGCATTGGTCATCCGCTGAATGTTTTACGCCAACGTGCCCGTGTGACTACATTTTCCAAGTCATTTTTCCCCCGAACAGCAAGCGACTGGAACGACCTTCCCCATGAAATTGCAGCCATCACCTGTCCATCAACCTTCCTAGAAAAAATTACATCCCAATGTTTACAATGGTTACAAAAAATGTTTTGCTTCCTCATGTTAACCCCACCCCTTATGTAAAACGCCCTACAGGGGGTCTTTAAGGAAATGAAATTGAAAAAAAATACAAATGAAATGAAATGAATTTCAGTTGAGGAATTGAGGCCAATTTAACAATGGAACACGTCGAACAACGAGCCCTCAACTCATTCCACCCGAAACCAAAGATTTTCCTCCGGTATGTTGACGACTGCTTCGCCGTCATCAAAAAACCTGAGACTCAAAATTTCCTTCGTCATTTTAACTCCGTAGAACCTGACATTCAGTTCACGCTAGAGGTGGAACAAGAAAACTCCCTGCCGTTTTTGGACGTCCTCGTGTCCCGAAACGACAATACCCTTCAATTCTCCGTATACCGCAAACCAACCCACTCAGGCCGGTATCTCCACTTCTCTTCGAACCACCCGACAGACCATAAAGCATCAGTGGTGAAGGCGCTGTTCAGAAGAGTTGAGACACACTGTAGCACAGAACTTGACAGAAAAAAAGAACAACGCACGATATTCAAAGGACTCATCATGAACGGCTACCCAAAAGACTTTATTCAAAAAACCATTCGACGTCAAAAACACAACATTCGTCAAGAAATCAACGCACAAAGACCAACGCCACCACCAAAATACGTCAATTTACCTTATGTCGGAGGTGTCAGCGAAACCATCGCCCGAATCCTGAAAAAATTGGGTCTCCAGGTTGCGCACAAGCCCACAAACACTGTTGCGGTTTGCCTACCTGTTCCCAAAGACCGGCCGCCAAGAGAAAGAGCCCAAGGCATTGTCTACCAAATTCCATGCGCCGACTGCGACGCAAGCTACATCGGCGAAACCAAAAATTTCAAAGAGAGAATTCGGCCACATAAAAACGACGTCCGCAAATTCGCAAGAGAGCGCAATCCAGTAGCCGAACATTCCGAGGACTCCGACCATAGAATCAACTTTGAAGAGACCCGCATCCTCGGAACCGAAACAAATTACCACAAGAGGCTCCTTCTGGGATCCTGGCATATCCAAACCACCCCGAACAATATCAACCGCACAAAAGGAAACCTGCCCCCAGTATATTCCCAGGGACTTCGCTCTTCAACACAACGAAAAAAAGTCGCCATTCGGCACCACCCTGCAGTGCGCCAGCGTGACTAACAGCCTAAACCCCCCTCCCCATCCCCCTCACCATTCGCTACACAGCTGTAGTTCTTTTCACCCCCCCCCCCTCCCCTATATACTTAAATGACGCTAGCTACTGCCCTCAGTCACCCCTGATGAAGGAGCCGAGTCGGCTTCGAAACGTTCGGTTAAAGTTTAAATTTTGGTTGGAGATGTGCAGTTTATTATAAGTCTTCGAACCCAACCAGACAGGCAAATCTGTCAAAATGTTTAGTTTTCAGACGAAAGACAACGCTGAATTAACAGCATCTGACGCGCTCCTGATATGCTTGGAACGATACCATTTGAAAGTTAAGAAAGTAGGAGAAATGCCAAAAGAGACAAAGAGGTGATCGCCAGGCAAACATTAATCTCATTTTTTTTTGTAATGTTGCATACCATATAAGGAGTGTGTCAGAGTATTTTAGCACTGTCACCCGCCTCGTATTGTCGCCTAGTCCATGTAGTTTTCCCGTTGTTGGAATGTGACAAGCGCAGCACTGTGTCTGTGCACCTTGCCCGAAAGGCAGCTCCGCAACCGCTGAGACCGTTGACAAATGGCCGCGTCACACGTCGGCTGACGCCGTTCCTGGAAGTTCAGGCGCCCGAAAAAGTAAAACGAAGAAAAACTTTAATCGAGGCGCACTCCATACCAGCGGGTGTGCATGCAACAGCCAGGGCGCACTTGGCGCCGGCACCTACACGAGTGCTATACTATGTGTTTCAGGGAAGACCGGCGCAAGTTTTTGAAATAAGGCTTTTTGAGGTATGAAGATGGCTTCGGCGGCATAATGATACCAGTGCTCGCGGACATCCGAAAACAGGTAAATTAAGTTAACTAGCAAGATGGGTAACCATTTTCTGATAATTAACTTTTTAACTATTACAGTTAGGCGCCTGGCTGGAGGTTGGTTAGGAGGCCTATTTTTTTAGGCCTCATTTTACAGTTTCCTACAGGATCCGAATTAACGCTTACGTAACCGATCTCTTCGTCGTGTGTTGCGCGTGGGTCTCAACGTTCTCGGTCGATAAATGCCTAGAACTGCGCCACTAAACCATGAATCACCGACACGCTTCACGCTTCCACATGGGTGCAGAGCGTGTGCGTCACTAGCCGTGGCCTGCGCGAGCGCTGTCCAAGGACAGTGGACTCCAGTTTTATGCAGCGCGTTTCCCACCGAGAGGGTGGGCCAGCTTCCAAACATTTAAATACGTAAAATGTTTGATGAACAGGCTGAGCTGAAAGTTTAGACGCTTTATTGAAGATAGCCTGCTTAAAAAAACTATCGAGCCACATTGAATCTTGAATCCTCTCAATTTTAATCACACGCATCGACACGCATTTCGGAGAATCAGTGACGCCAAGCTGCTGCACGCAACCTCGTGCAACCTCGTTTGTTGAGTACGGCAATGAGCCCCGGGGGCTTTGCTTTTCTTTCTGCGGTAGCAATAACAGCGGCACTTAGCGAAAACGCCGGAATTATCTGTGTGAAGCCTCGGTGGCTGGAGCCTCCGCCCTCGAGAAGCACCCCTGCCCTAGCTAGGGCGATGCCCACGCACCCAACTCTACCCTGCAGAAGCGTCACCCGCCACCAGTCCACCTACGTCCACCCTGCACAAGGCCTCGCCACCCATTAAAAACCTATGCAGCAGCGGAAGGTAAAAAAAAAAAAGTTACGGTGAAATCGAATTGAGAGGCGCAGTGGGAAAGCCAGCTGCACACCAGAAAAACCAAGCACCAACCACTTCCACACACCACCCCCGTAGCTAGAGGGCTGCAAACCCACCCACACCGCCGCCCTCGACCCACCTTGCCTTGTTAGCACCTCCGCCAACCTCCACTGTCGAGAAACGTCACCGATGTCCGCCCCCATGCACCCTCCAGAAGAATTCTGTCACATGTGTGAAGACTCGGCTTAGAGCTTAAGCATTCATCAGAGTAAAAGCATCAGGGTAATCACCGAGGGTGAATCCATATGCTATGTCGGAATTGCCGCACCAGGTTTCGTGATCTTCCTGTCAATGCTTTTTTTTTTCTGGCTCTATCGTCCCGAAAATCATTACGGGAAAACTCAACAGAGGGCTACATGGGTCATCACTCAGCTTTATGCTGTATCTTCTGTTGTATTTTTCTATATATTCTAATGCTTCACTGATGCTAGTACTCCAATGCGCAAACTAGGCTCGAAGGAAAACAAAAAAAAAGGTACGTGCTTTTAGAACGATTGAGGCAGGATCCGTATTTTGTACTCTGGTAGCGGAAAAAAAAAATATGCGGCGTATAATGTACCCACCTTCAAGTGGCCGAAAAAAAAATGCGCATATGGCAGCCATTTAAATATTGTTCACCATTAAGGTAACATTGAGCATATAGCACAGCGAGCTAAGGCGACTCCATGTAGCATCGTATGTGAGCGGTGGAAATGAGCACAATCGCAAGAATTCTTTGCTTCATGACCTCACGTGACGGGATGATTTTAGTTTGTCCCAAGTGGTTTATTGGGACGCCATTAGGACTTTCGAACGCGACGCGGTGAAGCATGCGAGTTATTGAAACATTCTGGCTCGAATAAATCCCTCCTTGTTCACTAAACAATTACGCGTTTATAAAAACGCCGGAAAAGACTGTATGCCTCAAATTGTTTTTTTATTTTCATGCTAGAATTGGCTACATGGGAATTAAAAAAAATATCCAGTTCACATAGTGTGTGTGCGCTAGCACGCTTATGTGTGCGCGTGTGCTAAGGAAAGAAATGGCACACGTCGAAGAAGGAGGTTTTACAAATGAGCAGTGTTGTATAAATAAACGAAGCAATGTTTACACTGCAATGAGCATGAACAAACAATGCGTGTTCTGTGAGATTCTTACTCTTTCTAGAAACACGTTAGCGTCACAAAGCACTGAGGTGCAGCCGACCGCAGGCAACGAGCGAAGCGTGGGCGGGAACGTATAGTGCATACCGACGAATGCGTATCGGTTGATGCCAATGACAATTCGTAAACAAGGTGAGCAACCAGCTAGGGCGTCCGTTGCCCAGAGGTGCCGCTCCAAGTTCAAGGCTCTAATCGCTGCGCTGATTAGATCCATGAAAACACGCCGAGGGCGTGGCTCTCAGGAACGGCGTCGTAGTTAGGAACCGGTTCAGCGATGCTCTTTTCCATTTCATTCACGAGCGAGAAGTGCGCGTCGGCCAGGGCAAGTCACACCCAGCTGCAAATAAGCCGCATTTCATTTGCTTCGAAGCAGCTGATGGAGTGCGTAAAATGTTTTGCTTTTTTCCACAATTCCTCACGTGTTCCGGTTTCTTAAATTTCTCCGCTTCTAACGCCGGCCTTGAATCGTTGCAGATTTTGTGCCGTTACTTTTTTTTTTTTGCTGTGGCTGCTATCGGATAAAAATCGTAAGTAGCTGGACTGTTTTTCTTAGCTTTGAAATTACCCTTTTTTCGGAAAGGTTGACGCTGATGCCACTGTGCCGACCGCTGTTAATAGCAGACGGCCGACACCTGTGAGATGGCAATCGGTGTTCCGAGAGTGGCCTCTGTCGCTAAAGCGTGATAAGTAATCCACATACGGGGATAAGTTTCGTACGCCGTGGATGTTTGCATAGTTGTCGAGCGCAGAAAGAGCGAGAGAAAATGAGTGGTCCTAATCAGAGGAGCGAACTTGAGATAGCAGTGAGGTTATGAAATGAACACTATTGGGGCAAAGTGCGCGCTCGATAGCGGCGTGTGCATGAGCCTAACGGGAGTGCGGGTAGTGCCGACTGGATGGAAACGCTAGCAGGTCTCGGGCCCACCTGAAATCGGGACGGATTGGGCCAACCCGACTGCAAGGGATGATCGCTGACGCGTTCGACACGCTTGGCAGACTGCGGTTCAGCACGGAAGGGTAGTGCGGAGTCAACCCGAATTCTGCCTCGATTCGCTTGTGCAGACAAGACTGATTTGCTCGCTAAAGCGGCTGTTCGGGCTTGTTGGTCAGTGATCATGGTTAAAGAATGCAGGGCGAAAAGACAAGGACAAACACCAGTCCTGTGCACTTCTTCGTTTGTCATTGTCTTTTCGCGCTGCATTCTTTAACCACGATGTTCTCAGATGCGTCCCGGAGAGGAGCTCTAGTAACGCCTTGGCACTTCTAAAGCTGTGTGGGTGAGAGGGCAATTTCTTTCCTCCCCGCGTCCCACTGTAGGGCTCGGGAGCACACCCAGTAAGACGGAAACTTTAACTAAGCATGACTCTTCACAAATGCGGCGGGAGAAGACAGAATACGTTGCAAAGAGAAAAAGAGTGGGCAGCTCAGTTTACAGAGCTGAGCGCTCCGCGTAGAGGTGTTAAGCACCCCGGATGTTCCGTATTAGTTTTTCCTTGGCGCCAAAAAAAAAGGGGAAAGAAGAGAGTGACACCGATACTTTTTTGGCACAGACACGGGAGTGAGCGTCGTTTGCTGAAGCATGCAGTGCGCAAAGAAAAATAAAAACGCTGCAGACAAATGGTGCCCAGGAGTCGCACGCGCTTAGTGGCGTACGTAAATAGAGAACCGGGAAGCCGGGAAAGTCTGCGCGCCGCTCGAGAAAAGCTTGGTCCGCCTATGCCCTTTCGCCGAGGCTGCAATTTGCTGAAAAGCTGGCGAAGCTTTCGATTGTGGAGACGAGCAAATAACTGAATGAGCAGGACTGCAGCTGGTGGGCTCGTAGGAAAACAAAAAGACGGAAAAAAGACGCCGTATACGCGCGCTAATTAGTTTCTTTTCGATTAATTCGTTTGCCCTCTATGCCATCGGCGAGTGCCCCACCTGCGACGTCGCGGCTGACAGCTATAGCCAGCAATGTGTTTCTGTCAGACGCGTGGCTAACCAACGGGAAAGAGGCAATGGTTTGGTTTATGGTTTATGGGGGTTTAACGTCCCAAAGCGACTCAGGCTATGAGAGACGCCGTAGTGAAGGGCTCCGGAAATTTCGACCACCTGGGGTTCTTTAACGTGTACTGACATCGCACAGTACACGGGAAAGAGGCAATGAATGGAAAGAAGCCGTTATGAAATTTTCATCGATTGGCCATTTTTAATGCATTTTGTATGGGAGCAGCTCCTGTCCTTCTTAATAGTCTAGACTAAAGCAGATTCGCTCAATAAAAAGGCAACTAATGAACCAACTACGGGGAAGAACGTCAACGACGAGTAAAAAAATATTTATGTCGTACAGATAGAAAGCTACGGACGAAGAAATAAGAATAAACTTATCACACGGACGAATGCTGTGCAAATGTGACCAGAAACAGTTGTACATCGCTCACTCGTGAGTAGACAGTGCGTGCATACATGAAACGACGCTACCGTTCACTCTGTTTGGAAGCATCGCCTCGCGCACGGCATCGTGTCGTGCAGCCTCGCAATTGTCCAAAGTTCGCTATATGAAAGGTCACTGCAAAAACTAAAATATAAGCTAATAACTATAATTGCGGCGCTGCCTTCATCTTCCTGCGTTTCTTAGTTTCCTTTTTCTTGCTGTTTATTTACCAGACGTCTTCGCCTACTGTGCACGTTCTCCTTGTGTGGGCATTTGTCTACACACACTACATAATTTAAAGCCTGAAAAACTGTCTTTTCGGAATATACTGTTCTGTATTGGCTACTAAGCGGATCCTTATGGATCCAGCAGGGGCGTACGAAGGTTGTCGAAAGTACTACTCCTGTGGGCTACAGCCGCCGCTGGTCAGCGTGCAAGGCTTTCCAACCCAGGGAGAGGAGAACGCTTGAAGTGGCGGCGCAGCTTATACAATGTTGCTATCCGCTCACGGCTCGCTGCTGTTTTGGGACGCAGCACCCGTGGTCAACGATTCTGTGGAAATGGAACGGCTCAGGACACACTGCAACTTGCGATTAATTTAAAGGAATGCGGCGGCGGTAGTAAGGTCGACAGTTGTTTCTCCCTGTTGCCCGTACTGGGAATTGCCCGTGTAGCGAGTGTTAAGGCGTTTCAGCAACGGCAGAAACCGCTAGCGCGAAGCAACGTCGCGTCACGCCAGCTAAACGGTCTCACCTCAGGGCTAGCTCTAGACTTTTCGTCGTCTCTCTCAGTCGTTGCTGACTCGAAATAATGGAGTGCATGAATTATACATTTCTTTTTCCGAACGGGAATCCCCTTGCTTGAGCAATGGAAGCGAAGGAGCCGGCGTGAAACATCGAGGGTGCAGGGCATCCGCTGCATCGAGCTCTGATGGAACGAAGGCGCGTTGCCACTCCGCAACACTGCTCCCCAGAAATATACCCGAACACACATCGCCGCATGGGCACTTGTGCTCGTCTTTAGGACTTTAGCGCGACGCGATTTTCGCAACATTTTCATTCATTCATTTTCGCTCACCTTATAAAACGGCGTTCTTCCAGCAACTTGCTGACACAGTGCTCGAGCGAAACTATACGTATGTGCTTTTTTTTCTCGATCATGCTAGAACAGCGGATTGCTCGCATTCGTCGGGCGTCGACTCAGCTGTAGCGCGCATTCTTGCTGCGCTGACACCGCGGCGGAGAAGAGGTCAATACCCCTGCAAGTCCCGCGCGCGTCTCGGCGCTACTTCCGTAAGACAAACAGAACCCGCGGCAACGGATTTATTCGGTTGCCTCGTGTCACTGCGCCGCGCTCGTACGCAGTGTGCTGAGCGCGAGAGTGAAGACGTGCAAGGATAGTGGAAGTGGAAGGCGCCCATTTCACTTCCATACGCAACCGCGTGGACGTGGCGGATCCTTGAAGACTGCGGAGGTTGCCGCGGGACCCTGCTCGCGCCATATCATTCGCTGCGCAGGTGCCCGCTCGGCAGGAGTGCCTTCTCGCCTGTCATTGGTTGCCAGCTCCTCGCAGCCCCTTCGCAAAGCAAGCGGGCCGTCACCCGGTTTTCTGCCGTCCTCGCATTCGAATGGCGACCTCTGCGTTTCCGAGGTCCAGCCAGCGGCCGCGCTGCTGCGTGGCATTCGGACAAGCCGTGCACTCCTTCCTTGCAGCGGCTGGAAACTGCCACCGACTAACCTTAGCGTCAAGGTGCGCTCGCCAGCGCGGGGTCGCGCTGCGGGGCCCGTGGGCGCCACGAGGAAACGTCCTCTGCCGCTACAGTGCTGCCGCGGTCGCCTTGGCGCGCGCGTCCTGGCAAGGGACGCGGGGTGGGCGACTTTCATGAGAAGTCAGTCGCAGCCGGCTGATTGACACGCCGCACACTTCACACCTTACGTCGAACGTCTGTTTTTCCTTCCTCATCTGCCTCTTTCTCTCGCACGTACACACGCGCTGCTTTCTTTCTATTCATTTCATTGCGTCACGTGTGGGCTGGAGCGGTGGCCTTCGGGCGTGTATAGGGGCCCCTGTCTCAGTGACGTCGCCGCGTGCACACAAAATGGAGAGGGAAAGCAGGCACTTGTCCGGGAAGAACAATATTTACGAAGCTCTGACTTATTACAACTTCGCAGAGTCTGCGCTGGTCTTCGGGTGGAACTTCTGCGTCGTCGAGGGCAGATGGTTCCATGATCGCAATACGCCACCTCCTTTTCCGTGCGCTCTTGCACCCTGTCATTTTCTGAAGCAGCCAGAAGGACCAGCTTCCTGCTCTGCTCACCAAGCACGGCGTTCTGAGAATATGAACACGTCTGCAGGGCGTTAAGAAAAGAAAGTAAAAAAGACAGGTACGAAAAAGGGCGCTGAAAATGAAATTACTCCTATTTCTGTAGATGCTCCATTTGCGTTTGTTTTATTTTAACTTCCATGTTGAGCTCTCATTTTAGTAATGGAAAGCTACTGCTAATACGGCTCTATGATCAAAATAGTGAAATAATCTGTCACGACAGGGCCACAATAAAATCCATTAAATAAAAATGGTTACAGTACAGCTCCGCTCCACAGACGAGCTTCTGGAACGTTACACAAGCTGTGAGAGCCAGCTCACAACTCAGACAGGTCTTTTGCGCATTTACAAAAAATAAAAAGAAGAGAAAACAAGCAGAACACGCAAAAAGCAGTCTTGGACTCATGATCGAAAACTACATTCGAGGCATGCGAGGTAATTTATAGATGACTTTTTTTTCTCCTTTAAATATTGCGCTGACGCTTTTCCGAGTTACTCTGTTCAGCTAAAGCACCACATAATATTTTAATGATTGCTTTCGTTTTGTGCCGAATGTTTTGGCCATTCACTCTCAGAAAAAAGCGCCTGGATAAAATGGAAGCCGCGGAACCGTGGAGAAACTGCACAAAGCAAGCGCATGCAACCCGGCATATAGAGGTGCACTGCGGCGCTACCTCACATAAGTGCGGACTGCCCCACGACAGCCCGCGAAGAAATGAATCCGCGGCTCTCGTCGTACGTGCAGTGTCTCTCCTTGCTTGTGCAAAAGGCGATGGCTGAAATGGCATGTTCCGCTCCGCGCATACATGTCTGACTGAATATATAGATTAAGAAAGCTGATACTTTCGAAGGAGACCTGCAATGACCTCCGGTACATAAACCATGCTGGATAGCTTTATTTTAAGCAGTGGTTGCATTTTTGGCTGTTTAGGACCCTTGAGACAGCCTGCTTCACGCAAGCTCAGTATAAAAATTGCGGATAGCGCAGCAAACTGAAAGAAACTTCCGAGCGATGTGAATCTTTAGCTGAAGGAGTCAGATTCATGCATATATTGCTGACATAGCTAACCAGTTAGCGAGCATCTATATATTAATAGGTGTTGCTGAAAAGCAGCTAATAAAAAAAAGGAGCCTTTCTCGGTCAACGTAACGTATGCAGCCGCACCCTTAGCCCCTTCGGACGCGTATTATATTATTTCTTCATGTATTTACCATTCCGAAGGCTAGTCCGACGCGACGATGTGAGGCAGCGCGAGCGTGGGGATTTTGACACATACGTTCCCTCGGAGCCGCCGCGGTGCCTGAGTGGCTATGGCATTCTGCTCCCATTTGGATGGACGCGAAATGCTAAAGCAATCACATGCTATGTGCGATGTCAGTGCGCTTCAAAAGTTCCCAGGTGGTCGAAATTAGTCCAGAGTTCTTCATTGCGGCGTCCCTCACAGCCATGCATTGCGTCGAAACCTCAAACCCCACATACCAGAAACCACAGAGCTTCCCTCGCTTCGGAGCGGGGGCAGGGCAGTCAGCTGTTAAATACTGCACATATACTTGCCGCTGATCTGCAGTGAAAACTGTGTCGACAAGACCAGCGAGTTCCTGGCCGATTATTACTGCGGAAAGTCTGAAATAATGACATTACATCGTCAACCGTAAAGAGGACGCTGTCTGTGATCAGCCTGGACGCATTAACAAGTTTCCTTGATTGCACGATTGAGTCACGTATTCTTCATTGAAGGGGAGCGCCTAGCTTTAGCTATCCACCTTGTATTAGTCGGTGTAAAACACAGAACTTGAGATCATCGACCTGAGTCTGCAAACGTCCGCCGTTCAAGCAGAACCGCACACGATCCTCGCTTGCCTCCAGGACGTCTTTACCGATCTCAAGACCGCGAGCATCATGCGTTCCTACACGGCGGGAAAGTCAGAAAGATACAAGCACGTCTTGAGTTTACTGCTGCATTGCTACAGGTAAGCAGGGCTCTGCGAAACCATTGCACACCGCTGGAAGCTAAAATAAAATGTTTCGCGATAGTTTCGCTTTCGGCTGTCGTGTGCTTGGGTTCCGACTCGGCAAGCTGAACACCAACAGAATTTCCGTGTGGTCATCGCTTCAGTCGAGCAAGCAACGTCCTTGTATGTGCATTCGCGAGGAGACTTGTTCAGGTTGTGGTGGTGATGCAAAACATTTATTCCAGGACATATACAGGAGAGAGTGGGGACTGGCCTTAAGCGCGGGAGCGGTGGGCTGTAGAACAAATCTTAGCGCTGAAATGCTGTGTTAAGGGCAGTGTGCTCGTTTCTCAATTGCTTTTATTTCCATGTAGCCTCGCATCAGTGCGAGCACTGGCTGTGAAACGCCGTCGCTACTTTAAAATTTCCTCCCACGCGGCGCCTCCGGATGCGACGAGGGCATGTCGGTGGCGGTTTTTTTAAGAAGCGATTGCAGCTCTTTTTGCGTACAGAATCGAGAAAAACATTTACATCCATGGTTTTCAAGGTCCGTTCTTCCCACCCACAGCCTTTCATGCGATGTGAAAACCGTTTCAGCTTCCCTTTAAGGATTTTTTTTTTGGCGGACCGCGAAACATGAGTGTTTAGAATGTAAAACGAAGAGTGGAAAAAATAAAATGGCGCCGCTTTCATTGCAGCTTGAGTTACGACGAGGCACAATTTTGCGAGCATTGCAGGTTGTATCTCGGCAGCAGTTAAAATTACCAGCCACGATTATCACCCTAGTCTTTACCGGGAAGAAAAAAGCCGTCTCTCTGAAAACTCCGCGAACACACGACCATCGACGCTGTGAACGGCTTGCCAATCCGCACTTTTTGCGCCGAAAGCTGCCTGGCTGCTAGCAGTGGTTAAGCAACGGAACGATACCTCCCGGCTTTTCCATCTCGTTCATGCACAAAAACGCACGCAGCCGTGCTGCCGCGCTTTGTTTTTGCAAACGACGTTCCGGGGACGACATCCGAAAGCGCTTGCTACATATCACCAGCAGCACGCGATGCGAATCTGTTTGGCGAGTTCTCCGTGGACGGGATCGCGGCGCGGCCGTAGTGTGTGGCGTCTATGTCGTGAAAACCGCCAGTATTCTTATAACTATGACAACAGCGTCAAATACGCCGATGAATCACTTGCAAATGAGCAAACAAATGTTTCCGCGCGCCGCCGATACTTCCGAGTCTAGTTTGCGGCGTCGCCACAGTGTAGCGTCCATTCCATGAAAATCACCTCTATGCGGCTCCTGATGCCGCGCCTTTTTAAAGATTTCGGAGACGCGTACACTCCTGAACATGAATTACGCTATAATGGAATAAAAGCGGAGTAACCGGTCCTTTAGCGCACTCCCCAATAGAGGCGGGGTATGCCGCGCAAGCCCTGGAGTAGATTTCCACCACTAAAAAATACGGAACACTTACTGTTCGCAACAGGTTACCTCCTCAAAACACGCGATGTTCTTGGAGTTACGACAATTTTAACCGACGTTTCAACCTCTCGTATTTGCTTACCTCAAAATCTCCAGCGCCGCTGTAAAAGCCTACTTCCGTTGCTAACTGCATCAAGTTACTATGCTTTGAGGGGGGAACCTGCCTCCGTTTCCAGGAGTAAGCATTCCGTGTATTCAGTGACCTAAATCCTCCTCGGTACTTCGGCAACATACCCTGTCCCTAAAAGAAAGTGGGCCAGATGACTTCTTGCACCCATTTTTTCTCCCTATATATATATAGGGCAATATGTGTTTAGTGTGTGCACCATCGCGCAGTAATCTGTTCGGCAAAGGATCTCGGGCCGATGCTGGATAGAGAACATGCGGCGGATCAGAACCGGGGTCGCGCCAGCTGTGCCGCGGCCGGGCAACATCCGTGCCCGTCATCCGGTCTTTCGTAGCCGAGCGCAACGCGCCACACTTTCACGGTGCGCCGCACCGGCTGCGGCCGCCGCCGCTGTATTTCGAGAATCGCGGAGCGAGGCGCACCGCGCTATGTGTATAAAAAGCCGCTGACGAACGTTGCCCGTTCGCCTCAGAATTGAAGACGTGTCACAACGAAGACGGCCTGCGCGGCGCCTTTCGGGAGAAGCCCGCGCTGGCGATGAACTCGAGCCGCGGTTGTAATAACAGAAGCGCGAGAGCGGTATGATTGCGTTTGATGTATACGAGGCGCTGGGAGCAGCAAATACGTTTGGTGCGTAGCCTCTTCGTTGCGCGGCGGTGATGGCGCACGGGGGTGATTGCGCTAGAGGGCACGGCATTTCCGGCCTTGCCGCTGCAGGTGAGCCTTTGGTATGCTGCTCTGCGCATGCGACAGCCGCATATATTCCTCTACTATTAGCTGCGGAAGGTATATAGCTTCGTGTACGGCGAAGGGATATTCTTGGGAGCACCGGGCCAAGTACTTTTGAAAGCAAATGAGGCAACTTTGGTATTTGGTAGCCCAAGACGTCCTCTGCGGGTTAAAACAAGTCATGGACACTGTGTCTCCAAAACAACATGATAGAATTTATCTTTTTTATCTCTAGGTAATCGATGTTTGCGTGTTCGATCCTTGAAAGTGAAAATTTAATTTTGCGGCTGCCTTTGTCCTCTTGATAACGTCAAAGCGCACTCCTCTTGATACAGCAATTTAGCTGTAGTTCTTTTTTCCCCAACATTTTCAGGCGCGTGCTATTTCACGAACTCAGCGTAGAGTAATGGCTCGAAATATGCTTGTGCGGACTGTATTAGCGAAGAGGGCGTGAGACTAACGCAACCCGCAGAGGAAATAAAGAGGCTTCGCCTAAGCGTTTCGTCCCTCCCTCTCTCTCTCGTATGCTGCTGCTACAAGGGCGCTATTTTTAACCTTTTATCTCCAACGCAAACGAGTGAGGGTGAGCGCAGGTCGTGCCGAAATTCTCTGACTAGAGGTGTTCGAGAGAGCTGGGCGTTATCACTGACTGTCGCAATGTTGACGGAACAAGGCGCGGCTTCGCGCTGCGGGGCAACGCAAACGACCTCCGGGAGCACTGCTGCCGCCAGCAGTCGCTGCTTCGTGCACCTTCGGCCGTGCGTAGCCGACCGGGGCGCACACCGCTTCCAGAGCCACGTTACGACGGGCACGTAGGCTGCACGAGAGCCGACACGAGACTCACGCACACACGGCTGGTCCGACACAATGGGGACGAAATGCAGCCGCGTGGCCTCGGCGGCGACGCATGCGATCGATTCCGACTCTCTCTCGCAGTCGTCCGTTGCAGATAACGAAGAGATAGCGGCTGGGCACGGGCGCTCGCGAATGCACTTTTGTTGAGGACAGCCGCGGTTGTTTTTGTCACTGGCTGTTTCCGATATAGCGACAAAGGGGCGGTGCAGAGGACGAATGGGGAAGGGAAGAGATAAGGGCCAATAAAGTGGAAGCCGTATCTCGCAGAATGTATGCGGTCGGCCGCTTCCTAAGGGTAAATTGCGAATTGGCGCGCTTCCGGCCGTTGACATGGGCCGCCCTCGGCAGCAGCGACAGTGTGTTTTGTCTTGATTAGAGGGGGGGGGGGGGGGGGGGCGAAAACAGCCGACGGCGTTGGAACGAAGCCATGTTGCGGGAAGGGAGTAAGAGGTTTCGAGGTTACGCGCACGGTGCATGGTGTGCGGGACGCATACGGCACGCAGCGGCCGTATATATACCTCGGACATGGGCCCGTACAACGGTTCGCGAGTAACCGAACATGTCGTGCCTTCACAGCTGACAAGAAAGAGTCGCGCACAAACGTCGAGCCTCAATGTACTACATACATTATATGCTTACGGCGCGCGCCTGGGCTCTGTGAGTGCGATGCGCGGATGCGAATCCCAGACGAGGAGGCCGTATTTCACTGGGGGCAAAATGCATGCACGCTTTCGTGCTGTGCGATGCCGGTGCACGTTAAAGGTCCTCCACTACGGCCTCCCTCATAACCTATGCGCATCTTTGAGACGTTAAAACCTCACATGCTGCCCTGTTACAGATCACGAGCGGTTGTTTTCAGGAGGGCTTGTCGAATGATGGCGCCAGGATCTGCGCGAGGGCTTGTCTGCTACCTGTAGGATATTCATGGTGTGACATGGTTGACGCTGCAGTATACGAACAGGTCCGTCGTCACGAATGGAACGAAAATCGAGTATGCATAAGTTTTCATTTAAGCCGTCCTCAGAGCTCCATGAGACAGGGAAAGGGGGCGAAAAGAAATTTGCACTACCGAATCTGTGGTTCGTCATCATGCACAACTTAACAAATCATTTGTCATGGCCAAGTAATATGTTTTAATAACTTCAACTCGACAGTAGGAAGCATTCAGTGCACTGTTCCTCAAAGGCCGCATCTCATTCACCTCTATATTAACACTGTTGTCACCTTGGAACATACTGCCGGTTTGATTATCTACGCAGACGATTCAAATATTTCTCTCTGGTACTTAGGCTTTGGGAACTTGCACGGAAAATAATGTGAAAAAGTCAAAATTAGTAATTTGCCAGCATAAAATTAGCTTTCACTATATATACAATACCTATACTATCATACGGAAAGTGAAGAAATAATCAAGTAATTCCGATAATCAGGTGTAATATGATGCGATATGCGAATCATCTGGAGTGGTCGGTCTTATTTTTCATCACCGGAACATATTGTGTCATAGAGTCCATTTAATCTTGCATTGTGCATTATTCTCTTTTTACTGATATGCATTGCTACTCGTCACAACAACAAACACGACGACAGAAAATTAGCAGCACTTGAAGAAAGGATATGCTTTGAGTGTGGCTTGCCTTACGAACATACAACCAAACATTTATTTACGAGATTTGAAATTGTAAGCGCCTTGATTTAATTTATCAGAGTTTAATTCAGCCTATTAGGAGAGCACAGGAACTGCATTTGAGCACAATTCCCGGTTTGGCCTCACCGCGAGAAATTCATTTGCAAACCCCATATCCTCAGCGCCATATATCCTCAACCCCATATCCTCAATGCTAAAATATGAATTGGCATTTACTTTAATATGAATTTGCATTTACTTTGAACAAGTTTGTTTGTTCATATATTGACATTCGTGACGCTCCAAGTTCAACGACTCGTTATTTCCTATTAAAGCGATAACTATCTGCGACCACTCTCCTTGTGGTGCGCTGTATTGCGTATCCCGTCTTGCACATTTTTAATTTTCATTACACGGTCTGTAGCAGTTACATTCAACGCGGTTGCCGCTGCTTGATAGGCGGTGTCATCCATCATTTTTGCCTGAGATGCCGGAAACAGTTGGTTTTGTAATGCTGTCAACTTGCGCGAGCAGTGTAGGTAAGTGAATTCTGGTGTAGAGAGGGAACGGACATTTTTTTTCCAGCAGTACAAAATTCTTCATGTAAACTGCATGTATGAATACAGACTCTTACGCTCACACTACTTTTCTCCTGTCGCCTTTCGGTCACTTTTAGCAATTTCTGGTCCATTGCAGCATCACACTAAAATACTAAACACACGCAGTAAAGACACACGGCTCGTACCCTTTTCCCGCACCGATTACAAGCTCCAGTCTTTACGTCACAATCTTCCGTCCGTATTAAACAAATATCAACACATCAAATGTTTGGCCCCTGTTCAACTTCTACAGCTTTTTTCCAATTTGAAATGCGTTTTTTGTTTTTGTTTTTCGCTACAGTGTTTCTTAGTTATTCTTTTACAGCTTCCCTCCATTTTCTCACGAAGATGCCTTCCCATTATTCATGCGATTTGTGTCAATCTGTAACAAAAAATGCAGTCTTTGTGTACACATTTTCTATCGAACTACCTGAAAGTGTTTCGTATTTTTTGTAAACCTGAATATTTCATGTTAACCTTTTATCATTTTTATTAGTGTTGTTATTATTTAGTGGTCTCGTCTATGCTGCCTTGTAAGGGTTGCCTGGGCCTCGTCAAGCTGTCTGATTACAGCTTTTAGCCCGGGTGACCCCCCAGCCTTTTTGGTAAATAAAGATCAGTTCAGTTCAGTTAGGTTCAGTTCACATAAAACACGAGCAGCATACTCAAAGTCGGATGAGACGCGGGCAGTTTTTCCAGAGCGCCAGTGTTCATGACATGCGCGCACCGAGTTCCGGGCATAGTGGAATTTGCTATGACTTGGATGAGAAAGGTTAGGAGGAGGTTTTTGATTTTACCTTGAAACCCTCGAGCCTTTGTAAATAATAATGCTTAGTTTTCGAAAGCACAAACGTAAGCGCTTCGTCAAACTAAAGATGAAAGAAGACCAACTTGCGCCTATCGCCCTCTCTTTTTCTCTACGCTGTGGTTAATGTTTGAGTGTTAAACCTGTCACAAAAGCAGCAAACGAAGCTGCCTTTGCCCCAGATCAACAAATAGCTCAATGTCTACGTCACGGTGAACTGGCATTGGACTCAACAACAAAGTAATTACTCTCCGTATCGTTTATTTCACCCGTGACGTCACGGCTGATAAAAGCCCAAAGAAATGACGTGCGACGCTTGCTTATCAGCGGTAGGCGAGACGTGCGTCATGGAAGCCTGGAGTACCATGCGGCCCATACTCCGGGCACAGCCCAGCTGTCTTGACTGCGTGAATCGGCCTTCGCGGCAAATTCTGTTCGAACTTTTGGAATAAGTGCAACGAAAATTCCGGGAAATAGTTGTAATTTTCTACATCCTCTACTCCCGCCTTTTTTTCCTGTTTTTCTTTTCTACGGGGACACCTGTAAAATTTCAATCTGATTTGGATATCCCAGCTAAGAGCAGTTTTACTGTCTAGTTATTCGCTCAGCGATCCCAGAAGAAAAAAAAAGAAACGTAGTTACATGTTATATAAAAGAAAGTCAAGATTGCAAAATTGGCGGGGTTTAACGTCCAGAGACGACAAGTGGGCTGTGAGGGATGCCGTAGTTGAGTGCACCGGACTAATTTAGACCGCCTGGGGTTCTTCACCGTGTGCTGACATCGCACAACACATGGGAGTTTCTGGTTTGGTTTATGGGGGATTAACGTCCCAATGCAACTCTGGCTATGAGGGACGCCGTAGTGAAGAGGTCCAGAAATTTCGACCTCCTTGGGTTCTTTAACGTGCACTGACATCGCTCAGTACGCGGGCCTCTAGAATTTCGTCTCCATCGAAATTCGACCGCTGCAGCCGGAATCGAACCCGCGTCTTTCGGGTCAGCAGCCGAGCGCCATAACCACACAGCCACCGCGGCGGCTTACATGGGCGTTCCTATATTTCTCCTCCATCGAAATATGGCAGCCGGGGCCGGGGATCGAACCTGCGACCTTGAGAGTAGCAGCTCAATGCCAAAACCACTGCTCTTCCGCGGGGTCCAGGGAAGTCAAGCGTCTGCTTAGCGAAACTGTACCAAAAATTGTTCTCGAGAATGTCAATTATGTTCCAAGGCGTAATTACGTGCGAAAATACTCTGTCTTCATTTCATTTCATTTATTTTACCCTCGGGGCATTCTCACTACCGTACAATGTTGCCCTTTAGTGATAATACATTTTGTCTTTAGGAAGCCTATCGATTACTTCATTTTAACCCTTTCAGGGGGTGCGTATACAACTGTCTGCGATGATGTTATTTTCTGGGAGTGCCGCCGCGCTCAGCTCCCGCGTTCAGCGCTCCCCGCTTTTCTTCGGACTCAGCGATGCGTTCGGCCGCTTTCTCACCTTCGTGTGCGGCTGCTTAACGCTGGCATTGGCGATAAAAGCGACCCTTTATATCTCGTGATTCATCCGGCTCTACTAGTAGCACGGCCACTACGGCAGCCCTATACTGGCGTCAACTTTTCTAAGCGCAGAGCAAACGGGTGAAAGATAACGAATACGACGATTCAGTAAGTGCAACAATCCAACTACATCACGTAGCGCGAGACACTGCATCGATGCATCGGCAAACGAAGCTGTTCTGTTTGCACTGGAACTGAGAATATCACTTCGGGTTATGGAATGGGACAGTTATTTTCTGCTGCAAACCGTTGGGAGGCAAGGTCATGGAAAGGTTCAGCTTGATATCTCCTGCGGTTGTCGGGTAATGTCGACTGGAGTTCGCCAATAACTCTAGCTTCATGCTTTAATATGTTTCCAAAAGCAGTGAGCTTTGCAGCGAGAGCTTTGACATAAATCTTGCAGAGATATTTTGTCACTTCTCACAATATATTTTTTCTGCATATCCCGCGTCATATGCATCCATGAAAAAAAAATGCGTGATCTGGTCCCTCGAATACCAATCAGATGAATCTTGATAATTCGATGTTACAAATTGCAACCATTTCGACAGTTTGTACGAAATTTTGTGCATATATGTGAAAAAAAAATTGCCCTAGCGTTTTGGGTCCGAAACCTAATTAGCTTTCTTGAAGACTGGCATAGACTCTTCAGGCGGAATAAAAAAAAATTGAAGACAGTGGACAGTGGTGCCTGAAAGGGTCACGTATGTAGAATTTCAACGCCCCGACAAACAATAATTTCCAGATCTTTCAATGTTTTTAATCCTTGTAGGTGTGAAGGGAATCTACAAGTAGACTTCTGTCGAAAAAAAAAAACAGCATTGCGTTACTTTTAGGCGAGTAGGATTGGCCGGACCTAGCTCCAGGCGGGGGAAATAAATATCTTCTGGCTTTTGGTGATTTTTTCAACCAACATCTCAGTGGATCTTCACCACACACCAGCATTAGCGAAGAATTGGGGTGTTCCTGCCCTTCAACCCACAGAACTTGATAACCCACTCATAACATTCAAATTAAACCCAGTCAATATTTTCAACCACTCCATTGAATCCGGTGAATAAAAAAGTCCAGGGTGTCAGTCGTATGTAAAAATGGTGTTAGAAACTTTCCAAAAAATTACCGTCCAATATCTATCATACCCATGTTTGCTAAAGCCTTTTACGCGCTTTAACCAATTCCGTTTAAAAAAAAGTTATCTAACTTGTGATGCACAGTTTGGCTGGAAAACAGAAAAGAAAACACTTTTAATTCTCTTCTTCATTGCTTTCACAGCAAGCCTTTATCTTCAATTTATTTCATATTTAGCTGATCATCTTCTCAGGATTGTCTCAGGGAAGTGTGCCAGGTCTTTTTTTATTTAATATGCATATAAATAGCACTATGAACATTCAAACGGCCCTAAAATTCATTTGCTTTCCCGTCCTGATGTGAATGAATTAATCACCAAATGCACCGACTAAAATAAATTCAGCAAAGCCAAAAGTGACATTATTTCATCAAAAAAACTTTCTCTTAGAGAAAAGTGCCACATGTGGTGACAAAGAAATTGAACTTGGGGGAAATAAATGCTCGTGACTCGGGCCGAGAAGTTTGCGGGGATACGGGGGCCGCAACTGGCAAAGGAGAGGGTTAATTGTAGAGAATCCTTTGCCGTGCAGTGAGCGTAGTCAGGCTGATGATGAAATTTCTATTAATGAATGAATTTTTTTGTTTCATATGTGCTCTTTTGTTGGAGGCAATTTCTTGCAATGAAAACGTTCAGTTCTTTTTTCATGTGAAACTAAGGACACACTAGGAAGAACTAAAAGTGGTAATCTTTGTTTTCGTTTCACAAGAATGTTTTTCAGCTTAAATATGATTTGCACCAAGTGATTTGCTACATCGAGCTGCATTCGCGTTTCGATTATTAAGTCTTTCGATTGTTAGAAATAAAGCGCAAAAGCTCGATATTATTGCAGTGTGAGCAATAAAACTGGTTTTGAGCACAACGGCTATTCAAAGACATTTTAGTATTTCAGCAGGTGAATAGGAGGTCACAATTCCGGTGGTGTCTCAGTGTCAGTTTTCATGGATTTTGAAAAAGGGATCAATGATATAACAAGAAAATAAAAAAATGAAAATTGATTTTTGAGGAAAGGAAATGGCGCAGTAATTGTCTCACATATCTCTGTGGACACCGGAACCGCGCCGTAAGAGAAGGGAGGAATGTGGGAGTGAAAGAAGGAAGAGAGAAAGAGGTGCCGTAGTGGAGGGCTCCGGAATAATTTCGACCACCTGGGGATCTTTAACGTGCACTGACATCGCACAGCACACGGGCGCCTTTTGTATTTCGCCTCCATCTAAACGCTGCCGCTGGGGTCGGGTTCGAACCCGGGTATTCCGGCTCAGTAGACGAGCGCCTTTAACCACTGAGCCACCGCGGCGGGTAACAAGAAAATCTCAGCTCGAAAGTAATGACCGAGGTTTAATGATTTGCCAATGCTCAGAAAATTTTAATGCGCCTGAATGCTTCCTCGAAAGCATTACAATAAAATTTTAATAGATTTTGTCAACATCGAGCGGTAATATTTCAATGAATTTTCAATAAATTTTTTTGTAAGGCTTAATTGTGCCACAGTATGCGCTTAGCATAACTAAGTGTTCGATAAATTCACACTGCGACCTGTGGCTTAGACACCACACTACATAGTCTCCACAACGGAGAAATGGAGTCGAATGTAGACGTTCTGAAACAACCTATATGTGTGCCATGAATAGGTACTATATAAGTCACGATATTTTTTCTTTCTCTCTCTCTCTTGTGCGATGTTGTTGCATTCAGATGTTGACGTGGAGTTGTAGAGGGCGGCTCCCGTGAGTGACCCGGGGGACGTACTTCGCGACTGGTGAGTTTGAGACAGGCGTGTAGGTCTTCTGACGTTGGCACTTGGAAAGGCTTTCTTCAAAATGTTATTCATTACAATATTTACAAAACTGATTTATATCTGCCGAAAGATTTCGGCCTCTCCGCTTTAACTAAAAAAAAAGACAAAACTCCAAACTCTCGCGACTCCGCACCACCGTCGGCCACCACACGGCCAACCCGCCCGGCCGCCGCTCAACGAACTCGCTTCTCCAACTCCGCGACCCCGGGACCACCACCGGCCGCACACGACCGATCTGTCCGGCTGCCACCGACCAACCTCCCGCGCTCTCCTTAGCGCACACCCATCTCCTTGTCCTCCCGCCAAAACTACACCGTCAGCCAATAGGTGACTTTCCCGCCACACTTAGGACGCAACATATCACAACACACAAAAAAAGGCACGCAATATAAAACACGCCTTGCAACGCAAAAGAAAAGTACAAAATATCGAACACACGCCTCGCTGCAAGCTGCCGTTGCTAACTAGAAAAATGCCACAACGAGGGGAGAGAAACCATTTACGACACATGAGTCCTGTTATAGCCACTCTGGCCTAGGGTGCCCGGATGCCCGCTCGCCTCCGGCGCTGGCCCATCCAGCAAGCTGCCGTGGCTAACGAGAAACATGCCACAACGAGGGGAGAGAAACCCTTTACGACACATGCGTCTGATCAGACCATTCCTCCTCGCTTAGGCCGAGGCTCCCGAAACTCGCGCGCGACGCCGCCCCGAGAGCCTCTCTCTTTTGTCGGCGCGTTCCCCTGCTCCCCTTCGGCGGCCCTCCTCACGTCTTACCACGACGTACGCCAGCTGCGTCGTGACAATATATAATCTCAGAGTGCTAGAAGATCGTTTAAAAAATGAACTGATTTAGGTAGCTTTGATCGGCCATTCACGAACGCACGACGACCCAGTAAAATTTCAGCTTCGGTATGGACTGCAAGTGCTTGAAGGGCACTACAACTTCAATAAAAATATACATGCTTGCACCACTCCAACAAAAAAAAAAGAGAAATTAAGGCAGGAAATGCGGTCTACAACTCTAGAGTAAACCTTTTTTCCGGGCTAACACCCAGTAGCAACCAACAAGCTTTATCGCACACTTGAGCGGTGCAGACATTCAGAGACTTCCAAGAAAAGTGTGCGGCAGCAACGGGCAACGATGTGAGCTGCTACTGACAACAAAAGAATATTGCGAAACCCTGAAGAGGCCTCAGTTCGCAGTGACTCTATCGTAGCAAGCACTCTCGCTTGACCGCGGACATGCGATAGCCCATAGTCCTCGCTGCCTACGCAAGAATCGCTTATGTTTCCTTGTAATTCGGCATTCATTTCATCGCTGAGCGAATTCCTGGAAGAACAGTACTCCGTGATAACGTGCGAGACTAGGTGCACAACGGAGACATTTTCCCACCGAAGGACTCTTGCGATTCACAGCTCAAGCAGACCAGTGCGTTTCTGGGTGACGAGAATGAGAAATGCCAGCCTTTAGAATTGACCTTGAACACTGCGGAATGGCCTATAGTGTTGCGCTGCTGGCTCTCCTAGTGAGTTTGGACAGTGAAATACACAGTGTTTTCTACTGCACTAAGAGCGCGGCACGGTTTTTGAGCACCGGCAAATTCAGGCGAACATCGCACGGTAATCACGGTGAAACTGAGGTTGAACATGAAGCCGTACCTGAGGCCGAACATAATGGTGAACATTTCCGAACCGTCACAAAATTTTCCGTCCTAATTGTATCTAGCAGAACAAAACTTGAACCCCGTGGGGATTCGAACAAGCGCCAGAGCAAACAGAGCAGCTCTGATTCCCGAGGCTTTACACACTCGCCCATCGCCGCATCCTCTCTGCAGACTGAAAGCACGTCTTTTGAGCTGTGGGAGGCACTGCTGACAGCGATAACCTGGAGGACCAACGGGCCCTCATACAACAGGTCCGCAGGGCAGCTCAAGTCAGTGGAGCCCTGGAATGGCACCCCCCCTTAAGCTCGCACAACTCCCGTTTTTAATAAAGTTTTTCCTCCTCCTCCTCCTCCTCCTCCTCCTCCTCCTCCTCCTCCTCCTCCTCCTCCTCCTCTCGCGCTATGTGTTCTAGTTGGTACTGTTGTAAGTCGCCGTCCTCCTGACCTTTAATTCGTTAGCCCCGCGCTTGCATATTGTCGGCGTCAGCATAGCGCTGCCATCGTGGCCGGGCATTAGGGCCGGACGAGTCAAGAGATAGGAAGGCTCGCCTTTGTCGCCAATGGCAGCTTTGTGTAGTCACGGGAGAAGATGAGGAGGCGTCATAGGCGGTCGAACGCGTCGTTCAGGCTCGAAGAACGACTGAGAACTATGGCGCGTCAAGCAACAAAAGCGTCGGCGGACACTGAGCGCGTTGCCTGGTGCGAAAAAGAGCGGCTGGACGCGAATGGCGGTACGGAAATCACCGAAATGGTGGCGAAGGGCGCCGACTCCGCTCTTCAGCTGGAAGAGAAGCGGCCGAAGACGGAGGCAGCTCAAGCCGTGAAAGAAGCCGTGGAGACTCACCCACCGCCTAGCTCAAAAAACAAAAGTGGGCCAAGAAAGGGGCACAACCGCAACCAAGGGACCGGGCATATAACACTGTACGACTGCCACCATCTACGAGCCATCCTACAGAATGCGCTACGTGCCTCTCTTGCAGTGCATTCCATGCTTACGCCTGCTCTCGACGACGAGGTAGACTGCATTTTTTTTTCACATTGTACGCGAACTGCGTCCCCCCGCCGTATGAAGGCGTCTGGGGCACCTGCAACGCAGCAGTGGCTCTAGTGAACAGATTTATTGGCGGCAGTTCACGTCCTGCGCGACAAAGTCCCCTGGGAACTTCTGAATAATACTGAACCTCACATGGGGGCTCAGTTCCGTAGCATCTGTTCCGCAAGATGTTACAGTGAAGCTGTAATGCGTCGGGGAGCACGCTCCTCATTTATACACTAGAAAGTATGTCGGCGGTTTGTTCGCCTTGCAAAGGTTACGGGTGGGCGCTTTCTCGAAAAAAAAAGGAGTAGCAACAGAGCCAAAGTGTTCAGCTCGGTTACGCCGAGGCAACGCAGTAGTCTTTTGAAGCTGAGTCGCGGAACATTGCGTGAGACGTTGCCGGCGGATGAAAAAAAAAGGAAAGAGAATGAGGTCGAGGCAATTTGCTCTAATTGCAACGCAGTGCTGTAAACGAAACCAGGGCTTCCTCAGAGTAACACCTTCCTTAGGCGGAGAAAGGACGGATGCAAGTAGTAAATGTGAGGAACATCGACGCCTCCAGTATGCTGCATCGAGTCTCTCGCCGTATGCGGCAGCGCAGTTGATTAGGAATTGCAATTAAGCGCTTCATTGTCATTCAGTTAAAGATGAGCTGCAAAATTCTTCTAAGAAGGAAAAAAATCATTTATAGCTGGAATTATGAGAGAAGGCACGAAACTGAAAGTCTTCGTTCTGAAGATTATAACTTAAGGGTCGCCTCTGATACAAAACTACGCTGACTGATTTTGAAGCGAAAAGCTTCACTACGCTAGTCAACACCGCGCTTCGCGCGAGCCGGCGTATGTCGGAGCACGAGTGAAGTCACGCACGGCGCAGGTGGCCGCCGCCGACTCCGTCGCCTGACCTTTCGTTTGTCTCCCTCTCGGTTCCTAGTCACTACTGCGCATGTGCCACTGCTAGCACCGAGCCACTGGTGTTCCGCCGCTGGGCAGCTCCACGCATTTCCTCGAAAATCCAACTTTCAGTTTTCTCTTTCTTCTTTCCCACCCTCCTTTACCCCTTCCTTTACGGCGCGGTTCGGGTGTCAACCGAGATATGTGATACTGTTACTGTGCCATTCCTCAAAAACCAAACAAAAAAGTGAGCCGACGGCGTTCATAGAGTTCATTGGCGTTGACAACTTTGCAAAGGCTGTTCATTTTCACGAAAAGAAAGGCGCACAACCGGCTCCGTGGGTCAGTGGAGACCTCAATCTTGCTTTCGCTTTGTATATACTGGATTAGCTGGGCTAATCTCCATTAATTTTTTTGGAACGTTGCTCCCGCTCGCAGCTGTACTGTGACGAGCAACAGACACACGTGCACAAGCATGGACTGGAGGCGGGCTGATGGAGGGAGATCTGGCATGATTAGTTACGCTGTTTCACGCCGCAGTCTCATAGAGCGCTTCTAACTATTGCGTTTCAAGTTATATCCCGCAAAAGAAGCTAGACTTAATAGAGAGTTTTAGCATAGCGGAAAAGTGCTAGCATAGACGTATACCGGATTACCGGGCGCACGCTCAGCTGCCCCGTCTGGTTCCGTCCCTGCCACTGAACGTGCGCAGGAGGGGTCCGTTAGTCCGGTATACGTCTATGCTAGCACTTTTCCGCTATGCTAAAACTCTTTAATGCCTGATTTCAGTGTCCTTGAAGGTAAATCGATAACATCATGTGAGCGCAGCGCTGTGGATAAGCAACTTCCGCTGCACCCTACGTGCTGTTAGGCCTCGTTAGTGCGAGTAACCACAAGAGGCTGCCGCAGCGTGTCCTCGTTTCGACAGACTTGAGTCAGTTCAGAGTGCCCGTGAACAGAGGCACGTTCGCCTCTGTAGGGAGAGACGGCGGGGGAGTGGCGCATCTCTTGCTTTGGGACAAGTCACCCCCCGTATGCTGACGCGCTATATAGTCACACAGTCCGTGGGGCGCCACTCAAGGACGCGCTGGCCCCGGCTGCCATCCTCTGCGATGCAAATTACAAGCTGTCTGCGACTCGCGCGTCATTAGACAATGCTTCAGGGTGGTACGTGGTTCCCCCATCCTGAACGCAATGAGCCGTGGGTGGGAGGGCAAGCTGCTCGTGCGGTGAAGAAGGGAAGCACGATTGGCAGCAGTTCTGGCAGCACTGGCAATCTAATTCTGGGTACAGATGTGTCTGCGTGCGGCAGAGGAGGAATGCCAGCCACAAGCCTCCCCGAGGAAGCGAATGATTAACCAGCATTTCACAACATTTATGGCTCAACATATGCGAGTCAGTCGGTGTATCGGAACGGCTGTTGCCTTGAGTTACATGGTCCTGACCAGTTAGATCACTCAAATTTCGAGAGCTCTAAATTGGTTACTTGTGGATAAGGGAAAGAACGGGGAAAGAAGGGGTTGAAGGAGTCACCGAGAAATCAGCAGAGGATAGAAAAATTGGAAATCCTAGTGCCTTCAGGCATTTTTTTTTACCTGAATGAAGCCTGAGGCTTCTCCACTTAGAGAATGACGTGTCAAATAATGCCTATTGAAATAGAAGATTAGACAAAAGCTAAACCCTTGAGGAGCCAGGGTTCCACTTTTCTTGTTACTGCATTGACGTAAAATTATTTGCGCATACACTTGTAGGAGCACGACGGTACACAGCGCCGAGTTCTAATTGTCCAATAAATAAAAAAAGAGCGTTTGCTACAGAATCCATCCTCTAAACTGCAGTGTTAGTTGATGGCTCACTCAATGAGACTGACTCTGTACTCACTGTTGTAACTCCAACAGCTGCACCTGGGTGACTTAAAAAAACGGAGTTGAGCTAGCGGAACAATGAAATAGGGTTTCAAGATAGTCCTCTCTCCACTCAAACAGTACTAAAATTTTATTCTTGTGTTTGTGTAGATTAAAGCACGTGCACACTTCAATGGTCTTTGTACATATTTAATCGAAGCTTTGCAAGCTGTGGGTCAGCTTATATGTGTAAGCACAATGCGGAGACAGGTTGGTAGACCTAAGCAAGAAAGTACATTCTTGTCTCTGTATTGTGCTTTGTATTAATGTGCACCCTTGACCAAAAGTACTGCAGGCCAAGGGTTTCCTGTTCGGCTGCGCAGTGAAGCACCCATGGTGTCCTTCGCCCCTCAAAGCTCTGGATATGTGAGGGCGACAGTTTTTACAGATACGGAGCTTCAGGAGCTCCGCAAGTGCCCCAATGCACGCCTTAGCAGCGCACGCAGTGGCCTGGAGACTTGACAGAGTGTGTACGTCACGAAATCCACTCTTACTCCTAGGCAGAGATGGTAAGGGCTTCTCAGAAGGAGCCTAGGTTCGCCTTTAAACACCTGCACGATACGCAATAACGCACAAATGCTGTCATTAGGCAACCGCCTAGCTGATGCGGGTGAGACTCGTTGCATGTGAAAGTGGGGGGAGGAGGGATGGGAGGCAATTTCGTCGCTGGTCAAACCAGAATTCCTGTTCATGGCCCGAGTTATTTTTAAAAGTTTCGGAAAATTTCAGAACGTGGAGATACTGATAGTTAATTTTATAACCGCGAAATTCCATATAATTTTGTAAAGTCCTCACGTTGGGACCTTAACAGAATGGCTTTAACGGAATGACTTGCAGATTTTTTGTGCGTATACTTTCTCCAGAAAGGTGGTGCTTAAATATCGAGTACAAAATAATTTTAAAATTGCGATTTTCAGCCCTTTACTGCGCGCACGCACAGCCGATGGCCTACATTACCGTTTCGCTCCCCTTACTACTAAACTTTAGCTCTTTTTTTTAAACGCAGAAATAAAAAAACAGCATTCATAATTTGGCAGGTTTGATTCCCGGCCGCACCGACTAAATTTTCTTGGAAGCGTTTCCCTGCGGCTGGCATCCCAAGCCCGATGCCACTTCGGCACGTAAAATTCTGTAATTCTTTTCACAATGAATTTCCCCGAAATTGGTTCAGGGGCTGTCGAGAAAAATGATTTCATGCTTCTTTCACTCCCTCCTTTATCCCTTCCCTTACGGCGCGGTTCAGGTGTCCAACGACATATGAGACAGATACTGCGCCATTTCCTTTCCCCAAAAAACCAATTATTAATTATTATGGTTCCCACTTAATTACTTTCGGCGGAGGGAAAGCAAGGGGGAGGTTACAAGGGGACGTGTTGCTTCCTCTTAATTCTGTTTTTTATCGCAGTAAAGAAATACACATTCTTACTAACAATGAACCAGGCTCAGCGTGCGGCGCTTACAATTGCCCTTGTAATGAAACCGACTAAGGAAATGTTTGCCGTGCGGGTTCAGAGGAACTGTGAACCACACCATTCTGCCACGAACGACGTCAGCCGGCTGTCCTCAAGGCCATCCAAAATCGGTCTGTGTCATTTTCTGGTTAAGAGTACGCGCAATGGTTCGGCTGCGCAAGCTGCAGTGGGCGTCGAAAATCCGAACGTCGCCGGCCTTTTGTTGGTCTCTACTGAGGCGACGTGACGCTGCGCCTAATTGATGGCGTACTAGTGTCCCATGCGTCCGCGGTACGCTTCGCTGCCTGCGCGGAAAACACGCGCTTGGGGAGAACGCGCATTCGGAGTTGCGCATGCCTGTTGCCTGTAGGGACTGCCGACAAACAGTGAAGTGAGGAAGGAAAGAAACAAACAAATACTGCGTTATTGTATCGCTTAAAAACAAAAAAAGAAAGGCCAGACCTGTAGAGCCAGGCAAAGCGCTGTAGACGCGCGCAGCCGTAACCTGGCAATGTTATACGACGCGTAGACCGTGCTCGAGCGGAGCGGACGCTTTCCCCTTTCGCTTCAAAAAACGTGCGGACGGCCGAATAGCCCGCACGATTCGGCCTTGGTCACGTTCTGTTCTGTAACGGGGCGAACGACGTGCGGGGCCAGTTGAAACGCTCTCGAGGAAAGAGGCGACGGGGTCGCCGCCACCCAGCTCCCCGATGTTATTCTCACGCGCCCTCAAGTATAGTACGCACCTTACGGCAGAAGCCATTCAAGGCGGAGGGGCGGAGGTGGGGTGCAGGGCAGCAGCGCTGGATAAGGCGCAGTAAAGTGATTCGGGATACCAGTGTACGCGCGGCAGACGACGACGACGCGGCTTTCCCACGCGGCGAGGGGTCCCATCCATCGCGCGCGCGTCGTGAGCCGTTCTTCCCCGGCCTTCTTCTAATCGGGTTCGTAGAAGGGAAAGCCCGCTGTCGGCGCCCGCCTTCCGTAACCCGTAATTGGGGCCGATCACGCGCGGCGGCCCGCTTCCGCAGAAAGCGCGCGCGCGATCGGCTCATTACCGGCCGCCATCGCGTGCGTGCACGCAGCGAAGGCGTCGCTGCCGCAGGCGGTCTTTCGCCACCTCGTAACAGCCCCCGGCCACCTGGGGGCAACACACGCGCCCTCGGAGTGGCCCGCCCGGCCAGACGGCGCGTGAATTTTTATACGCGTCATTTATACGCATGTAAAATGAAGTCAAGAGCCACCGAAACTAAGGTGGTAGGTATACAGGGTGCTTCACCTAAGACTTTACACAATTTTTCAAATTAGGGTGCTTGAGTTAGAAGGGCGCTTTTTCGGCGGCATAGCATTGTCAGCGGTGTGTTACCTCAGAATACAGCTGACACGAGCTAACCAGCGGGCTGGTTAACTAATATTGAATAGTTAACTTTTTAACTATTACTGTTTGTCCTCTTAATTAATGGGAGGCGTGTAGCCAACGCACTTGGAATGGCACCGATATGGCGTTTATTTATCCCTGTCGGAATGCAGACGTTGCTGTAAATAGGCCGATATATTTTATGGGTCAGAAAGAATACGCCCATTTTTTATTTTGAAGTGTGCTTTATTGTGGCACTGCGCGGTGTACTGTTTACTGCGAGAAATCGGTGTTACACTTTGATTATCATAAAAGTAAGACAGCAAACTCTCCCATCACAACAATCTAAAGCCTAACAAAAAAAGCTTGAAACAGGGAAGAGCTTAAAACCGTGGTAAGTTTAAGGCGCTAAATTGAAGTCTCGGAACCATACTTATTGCTACTCGTATCTTTTATCGTGAAAACAAAAAGTACACTGCCAGCTGTGTTAGCGAAACAAAAAGTTGAAAGATGTGCATGTACGCGCGCTGAATTCTACTGAGGTCACGTGTGACCTCAGTAGAATATCGATTGGAATTACGGCATATACCAAATTTTAAAGCAATCTTTCCTCACCGTATATTTCATTCTACGATAATTTATACACTTTAAATGCGCTACATTTCGAATGAAAGACATGGCAATAGAGGCGTGTAGAAAGTTGCATCGACCGTGGGGTCAGCGAAAGAGGGAATCTTCGCCAGGAAATACTGCGTTTCAGACATGTTATTTTCTGGAAAGGTGTTCACCTTATACCGGTGTAATCAAGGTTTGACGCAGAATTAACGCCATGAAAATATTACTGCTTTTAAGACGTCGTGACCTAGAGGCTCTTACGCAAACATTTTTTTCTCCTAAATATCGTGAGTATTAAAGTCAAAAGGATGCGCCAGATTAGGCACGCACACACACGTGCCAAAAAAAAAAAACGTTTCTCGTGAGGAGAAAAAAAACGTTTTCTTTTTCGGCAAATTTATGAGCAGCGTTAGAGTGACTTTCCCGAAAGTCCACACGTTCCCAGAAACAAATCCCACAGCCGCGGTTTCTTTCCGGAAATGTCGCACCAGTCACGTGAATACCTCGCGAGACTGTTAGGGTAACAGCAAAGTTTTCTGTTTTAATTTCAGAAGGTTGAGGCTGACTAACCTCAAACATTGAGTAAATTGAACTTTTTACACAAATGTCCTGCCGAAAGCGTACAGGATTTCGTAAAAGTTGCCGATGTGCAATCAGTTTATGTAGATGCTTGATAAACCCTCGGCACGACAGGCACATCTTAAGTTCCACTCACGGAAATCATATGCTGGTACCGCGTATAACCACCGCCAAAACGAAGCTGTTGCTTCACTCTCAGAATTTTCGCAGCAGAATCCGCAGACTATAAGTCGACGAAAGTACGAGGAAAGGCAACAGAGAACTCTGCAAGTATGCCAGTCTTCCTTAATTTTCTCCGCTGCTTTTTGCACTGTCTCATGTTCGAATATGAGCTCGGTGAATGTGAAAGAACGGGTCGTCCGCACTTCTTTTCATTAAAGTACTGCATAACTTCGGAGCCCAAAACCAGCTGCCATCCATGTTTTTCGCGGGCCACTGCCGTAGTTGCACGGGGTTACTCGCAGGCATGGACAAGTCAGCTTTATGTGGGCCTTGCCTGCGGCAGTGTAAGTAGTCGCAAGAATCATCATCATCATAATTAGCATCAGCAGCAGCAGCAGGTCATGCGACATCCTCTTCGGCCTGCACATGGGAATTATCGGTTGCAACACACTTAGCCAACGGCCCCATGGGAAGTCTCTCAGGCAGGTGTGGCTATAAACTGGGCATCAATCAGCCTGGATGACTTCTGTTCTTCAAGTGGGAACTGCCCAATCGGTCAGCCATCATCGATGGCAAACGATCACCGAGGGAAGAAGGTGCACCGCATGCACGTGTGACATTCGTTATCGGCGCGCAGGTAGCGACTATCAGCTTGTTAACGATGAAAACTGGCACACTGTTATCACCCAACACGTATGCATGCGCTGTCGCACTTAATCACATTACGACCATCGCTGTTTACTCTGGTCGCTTCCCTGTTTCGGTCAGGCGTGTTTCATCGGGGCTTGCGCAAAGCGCGGGAAGAGCGTTCTGCACTACTGCATGACGATTCAATGGGCGTGGCGCTGGTGAGGACCCTGAAGTGGAGCGTGCAGTGTACTATCCGTGTCATATATATATATATATATATATATATATATATATATATATATATATATATATATATATATATATATATATATATATATATATATATATATATATATATATATATATATATATATATATATATATATATATATATATATATATATATATATAGTCTTTCCCCTTAATACGACCCGCGTTAATGTGGAAGACTTCGAGTTAAGGGTAGGATGAGGTCGTCGTCTTCTGTTGGACAATAAAGTCTCACTCACTTCAAATATTTTCAATGTGTTTTCACCTCGTTAATATCAAAACTCGCCGTCCGGATAATTGACACGGTGGAGGTGCACAGAACTCAGTTTCGTCAGCTGTGATCTTTTTTATAGGTAATAGACATCTAGGGAAGAAAGATGGTCATTTGTTAATTTCCGAGAGGAAGTTATTGGGCGTTTAAAAAATTTAAAATTGTATTTTCCCTTTTATTTATATTGTAAAAAAATATTTATACCGCCTACTAAAAATACACGATCTCAATCATATTGAAAGACAGAATCTGTGCAAATATCAGAAAAAAAAATGTGTGGTGTTTTTTTTAAATTTTGATTTTTTATCGATTATTGAGCGGTGCCTGGTCTCACGCCTCTTCGAATTGTTCAAATTGAACTCCCCTCACGAATTACTTTTTTTCGGCAAAAATATTTTAGGCTTATATTACGAACTTCGCGGTAAGTTTCCACGAATTTTATTTTGTTGTTGAACAAATCGGAGATGGCGGAGTGCAACGTCAGGGACGTTTGACGTGGAATGACCCAGAACGGATGCAAGTACACACAACCTCATGACCGGAAGTCAGCCGCGAGGCTAGACCTGCGCTGTGTACGAATGCCAGCAAAGCCCCAGCAACCGGAAAGCCTTATCAGCGCCCGGCCAAGCGTCCAGTCTGATCTCCTTCGTAAATGGCTTCCTGTCAAGATGCGCATAGGGGGCAAACAGGAACTGTGTGGCCCACTGCCTAAATAGTTCGCAAGTCTATATAACACAGAGATAATCCCATGTTAAGGCCCGGCTACATGCGAATGTGTGCAGACGGCTCGCGTGATCTGTGAATCCAAAACGTCGCATAGAAAGTGTTTGAAGTCATGTCATGCGACGTCACGAAACGTCACTTCATCCTCAAAAGGCAGCTCTGTCTAGAGTCCTGTTGAGATCAGCGTCCCGTGGTCGCGCTGCTCGAGGACCTTCCAAGCGTGAGTGCTTTCGGTTGCAGAATGGATCGAGGCTAGCCGCCAGTGGGACCCAGTTAATTGGCGAGAACAGCGCACACGACAAGCGGAGATGACGGACGTGGTTCCTGCCGGTCATATGGCATGCCGCCTTTTCTGCTGCCAGGGCCTGTTTCTTTCCTTGAGGGCGTCACGCATGCGGGATTGGCTATGATTTTGCCATGCTCTCTTCATTTTTCACTGAAGCTTCCCCATTTTCCCTATACATCGCACCCATCCCTTTTCTGCCTTGGGTTCTAAATATAGGAACCAATACCTGGTTAACTTCCCCGGCTTTCTCTGTCGCCCTTTTCTCCTTCTATCTTGCTAAGTCCCTTCTCAAGAACGAAGTAGGATATGTTAACTAAAAAAAGTATAAAGTAAAAATGACGTATAACGCAATCAGTAAACATATGCAAAATAGAAAGGATAAAGTAAAGTCAAATATAAAAGTATAAGCGTGATACGTCAACAAGCCACTAATAACCACTATCGCTTACAGCAATATGCCTACTGCCGCCTGCATTTCGGGGTAGGATCGTACTTTGGTCACATTTAAGCTGGAGAAAAGAACCCTAGCAGGCGACGACCAATAGAGTAGATATTCTTTCATCGCTATCTTCTCCAACGTTGCCACTCCCTTTCCTTTCTTATTGTGTTGTGGGCACACTTTGTGAACACGTGCACGTGCCTGGAACAGCCTATGCACTTTTTGTTTTTCCACTCCTCTGTTATGCAATGCCCGAAACGGTCTTTAGCACAAATAAAAAAATAAACAACATCGTCGTTTGTGACTCACTGCATTAAAATTAATTAAGGACGCGTAAGAGACATACTTTCTCTAAGCATGCTCTTCCACTTGAATAAGGCAAGCAGCAGCGGAGAATATCTGAACGCTTTACTTTTTCGGAGTTTTAAATAAAGTAAAATCTTTAAAGGGGTATATAAAGGTTCATTCATTCATTCATTCATTCATTCATTCATTCATTCATTCATTCATTCATTCATTCATTCATTCATTCATTCATTCATTCATTCATTCATTCATTCATAATTGAGGTTGATGTTTGACGACGTCGTCTAAAACTTCGCCAATTTCAACCACCCTGACAGCCTAGTCTTTTCTGCGCTCAGATAAATTTTGGTACTTGACAGCTTGCACTGCTCTCTATACAACGCCGACGTTAGTGTGGAAGGCGTGCATGTATTGTAGCTACCCTTCATTCTTTTTATCTTTATGGATGGATGGTAAGAGGGTCATCGCCTTTGAAACGGGGTGGTGGAGGATGCCACCAAGCTCAGTAATTGTAAGCGCGCACGAAGCGCCATTTAGTGGACAGCGAGACCACATTCGCTGCCATTCCGCTTTTAACACAACGCAGCGGTCAGAGCTGCGACTGGTAACGATATTTCATCTTGACAACAGATCTTAAAGAACACTTGTTGAATGGTGGTCTACTTGTGAACAGTATATATAGACTAAGCGATTTTGTCTTCTATAGTGCCTGGTATAATGCCAAACACAGAAGAGAGCATGGGCTCGGGACAGGCGCCTGTCCCGTGTCCATCCTCGTTTCTGTGTTTGTCTGTCGTATGCGCTTTAATGCTTCCAAAAAAACGTAACCGTCTAGCCAGTCTACAAGTTCTTTTGTGCCATGATCCCGCAGCGCAGATTGGTACGGCTAAACAACATCTTTTGTTGGAATGCTTGGTCCACGCTGAGAGGTTATACGTGGCGCAAAACAAGGCAGGACGGTACACACAACGCAGGCTTTATTGAAACTGTTACTGAGCGACAGAATTCTCCGTCATTCGCGCACATAGTACAATTTTTTTTTCATAGACACGTCTGCTCTTTGTACCGGGAACGGATGGATCGCTTGGCTTCTTTGTATGAGCACGCAACTCCTCGGGCAGTACGTTGGAATGAAAGGGCAGCGCTTACGGAAACTTATACCGGCGCTTACAGAGAATCAATACGAACCGAAGCTTCCAACGGGAGGTATTTCGCAACGCCAGCGAGAATGCACTTTCTTTCTGGGAGCCTTATCCGGTCTTTCTCTGGGGAGATGGCGGACACGAAGAAAACAAAGCTGTCAGCTGCGAAAAGAAAAGAACCAAGCCTCTCATGAGAGTGGAGCGGGAAACAAGTGCGAGTGATGGAACTGCCCAGGCCTCTCGGGACGTCTAAGGGGGGCCCATAGCACTGTCCCTTATCAATAGTCAACAGGAAGGGCAATACGGCGAGCGCCTCCTCGGGTGTTACCGCAGCATAGCACTTTTATGCAGCAGCCATTGCGCGGCGAACGACGGAGCTAGACGTTCACTCCTCGAGCCAGTGGCAAGATTTAGGCGGGCGGCGCGGACTGTAGCGCTGAGCTCACGCTGCAGCGAGGCGTACGTTAACGGAGCGTTCGGGAAGCCCTCGCCGCGTACAACCGCTGGCGCTGCGCCCCTTTGTGCCTCGGCGTCTTCCGCGAGCTGAAGCCCGGCGCACCCCTTGTTTCCTCCATTCTCAAGCGATCGTACATGTTTTGCGCCTAACAGTTTGCTCAATTTCCGCGATGGCAATAACTTGGCTCCGGTCACTCGGCTGAAACGTGCGGAAGCCGAGCCGTCGTTGTTTGGGGGCAACTTCCGTGACGGGAAATGAGTAGGTGCCGATGATGCGCCGCCCTCTTTCACAAACTCCGCGTCGTCTTTATCAACCCGAACGTCCTGTTCATCGGTTGCAACGGTAGACGCCGTCCTACCAGCCGCTGCGTGGTGCTGCGCCCAGCGACTGCATCGCAGGGCTGCGCGGCAACCCTCTTTTATCCTAGAAATACAGGAACCACACTGCATGTTGTAGGCTGGCCAGAGAGCTTTGGTGCATAGCGCAAGTCTCAAGTCAGCGCCAGTATTTTTTTTTTACATTGATGGGCTGATTAGACATTAGCGACATCTAATCAGCGGCTCGTATCAATTTGACTAAACTCGCTTGAACGACACGCTGAAGCCTAAAGTATGTTAAACTTGATCCCCTTGTCTGTTTCGCTGGCTGGTATGTGATGGCGTTTTCTGGCATCAGAGTCCAGTTTCTGCTAAACGACACCGAAGGGGGGTCGTTGACGGCTAGGACAAACGTGTTATTGTGTCCGAGAAACTTAACATTCATGACTGCGGATATAACGCAGCTATATAACTGGTTCATCTTCGGGTTCTTCTAACTCATCAAGTTAAAGAAAGTGACGCCACAGTACATCGCATGCGACTAGACAAAATGGTGGGCGCCCTTTTAGGGCAATTTTTTTATCACAAAATGCTGGCCAGAGAGAATCTTGCCATCTTAAAACCCTGCCTTCATTGTGCGGCAGGTTTAGACTCTGCTCTCCCTCTGCTAAGCGTACAATTTGCGTGTGAAGGTCCGTACCATCTCGTTTCAAAGTCTGGAATCGTGTTGTAATGGAACTGGCCAAAGCGCTGATGTGTGCGTGCGTGCGTGCGTCCATGTGTATGTGTGCGTTTCAAGTATATCTGCCTTGTTACATGTTGTGATTTATTACGTGAGCAGCTTCTCCCCCATTTTTGTAACTCCAAGAACTTGTCACGTACATATAGCTCAGTTCTAATATCTGCTAATGTAGTGATGAGTGCCGAATCATCTGCTAATGTAGTGATGAGTGCCCAATCAAAAGAATGATTGCAAGACCTGACGCTTTCTTTTAAACTTACGCCTAGGTTGCATGCGATACTGCCCTATTTTTTTCAGGAACTCCTGTCGGAATGTACTAATTACTGCCGGGCAATCATGCTTGCTTGAGTACCTGTGTCCGACACGTCCATCTTGCCACGGATTTTGAGGGTACGTAAGCGGCACTGAGTTTAGGGAAGCCTTATTAGCTGGAGGCAGTAGCTAGATCTGCTGCGGGTTTCCGAAATGGCGCTGCATCACTGCTCGCCTCCCAGAGCTGGATTAATAAGCACTTTATTCACTCCATCTTTCGCTCTCCTTTTCTTACTATCATTAAACCACAATTTAACCTGCTACTACTTACTAGTCGTTAGTTACAATGCAAAGGCACTCAACATACTGAGAAAGAAAGAATGGGACACAGCGCTGACTATATCGAACAAATGCTTGTACAGATTAGCCGAGAGCCAGCGCTGCACCTTGTTCTTCGTATATCACTCCACGTGGGCGTTTTTTTACGCCGTGGTTATCAACTAAGTCATATTACTCGTTTAACTTTTGTTTCCCTGGGCACCGGACATTTCTTTTCCAGATCACAGCGTGACCGCTACTGACAGCACAAAAGCTTACTGTAGCAACAATGGGCCAAGCGACAGCCCCCGTCAACCAACGGCCTTCACGCCCTGTTAGCATCGTAAAATTAAAGGCTGATTGCGAGAGTCAAGGTTGCTTTAGGTCATGTCCCCCCCCCCCCCCCTAAAAAAAAAACGCATTACAGGAGCATATACAAAGTAACGCTGACTTTACATGCTCTGATAAAACACTGTTGGTAGCATCCTGCTACTTAGCTGTAATGTGACTTTCTTTTTTAATGCTGAAGATATGAAATTTGTACACGGTCGCTAACTGCATTACAATCCGTGCATATAAACGCACTTTACAGGCATTCATCGGGGCGTTTCTCGCAGCATGTGCGCTGCTTGGTCACGAACTCAGCGTGCACAATACTTGCTTCTACCGAGCTCGCAATTAATGACGCTGATGAGGAAAAAAGGATGCCATTTGAGAGTGGCATATGTTTTATGCACGTGCCGTTTCTCTTTAACTGACAAGGATAACTCGCGTACGTTTTGCCCTTACCAAGTTTTGCCCTCTGCTGCCAATATGGATAACACTGCCATGGAGCAGCAGGCGAACGCGGAAGCTTTTGTCTGGGGCATACTACGACGGCACAAAGACGGCGCTTATCCTGTACAAGGCCTTTCATCTAACTATCGCTGCAAACAATAAATAAATGATATTCGATCAACATGTCGCACATTCGTTCACGCTTGCATGGGTGGATCCTTTGCAGTATAGTTTTATTCACGGCCGCATTCATTGGACAATAGCGCACAAATGCCATGACGCCCAAGCAGCGCTGTCGTACAGAGGTTATCGTGAAGGGCGACTAAGCCTCACGCAACACTTCTGACGCTGCAGAGCACCCTCCTTATTGACCTTTTTAACTCGTAATGGTGGGTCACAGGCACGGCCTTCTACTCGCAGTCTTTGTTCTTCTCTCTCTCTCTCTGCCTCTTTTTGCCGGTCAGTATCCCAAGCTGAAGTTCACCTGCACGTAGCACCACTCGTCGCTCTCTTTCGGAATGTTCCGGGTCTCCGGCGGAACTTCTGGACATTCGCAGTGAGGATAAGATATTGGAGCAGCAGAGACGCACGCAGACATATTGCAAAGGTTTCGATTCTTCTGGTATCTCCTCGCTTGCCTCTTGCTGCGCAAAGCTGAGCACGACCTTTGTTCCCGAGCCCTTCGCCAAGTTCGTCTGGGCTTCAGATACATGCCGGTCCGCTTTCCACACACCTGATTTCACTAAAGTAAACGAAAAGAAGGCCCAGACTCTCGGGCCTCTCTCGGGACGAACGAACTGACAGCGAGAGCTATATCGGAGTGCTCCCAGATTATAACGACACGGGGCCAAGGCGTCGTTTTCGCTCGCGAACTCCGGAGTGCGTTGCATTGCGCTGCGAAGCTTGCCCCTCCTTACCAAGGCGGCCCGCAATCGCGGGAACCCGCGGTGGAGGACGCATCGGGTGCGAGTTCGCGTTACGTGACACGCTGCTCGCCGTCACAACCCTGCAGCGGCAGCTAGCAGCGTCCGTGTTCCGCGTTGTCACCGCTCGCAGCTTGTTTTTCGGCGAGCCGCGTCTGTGTGCGCTGACGTCGGCGAGATTTCAGCGCAGCAGAAGCAAAAGCAGAAACAACAGCGCCGCGTATTCAGCACGTCAATTCCTAGTGCGGGAAACAATGGAGCGACAAAGCATCTCCGAGTGACCCGTTAACAGAGGCGAGCGCAATGGCGCCGTGCATATTGCACTTATCGCTCTTGCCAGAGCGCTCCGGAAACAGAAAACGTGCCCGAGGGAACACGCGACATGGCGGACAACCCCGGCAGGGTGTGTACGTGCAGATTCCCCGCTTTTATTCATTCACTCCGTGAATTCACTCCTTTCTCTTGTGGCCGAGGCTGTGAAGGCGCCCATGTCAGTTATCGCAACACGGGGGGTCAGTGAAGAACTCAGCGTCCTCCTAATTGTACCTATAGGCCCACAGATACGCAGCCAGAAATCTAAGGGTGGACTGAAATCGCGTTTGCGATCTGCGCAGATGACTCAGGAACAGCAGGCTTCGCGTCCAATCCCCGATGAAAATAAAGGGTTGTGTGCGTTGCGTGTTCCGATGAACTTTTCCGAGGACGGCGGAAGACATAGCCTGAGAATATCCGGTTGCCACCGCAAACCCCCAAGACAGATGATTCGTTTCAGCACCTGGAAAGCGCCCAAGCCTGCATTCCATGACCATCGTCCGTTTGTTTTGGAATTTAGTGAGACTGTTCGTTATAGTGTACGCCTATCGCATGGCTTACTCGGACGCAGTTGTAAGGTAAATAATCGATTAAATGAATAACTTTTAATTTTCTGCACAAGGGTTGTAGATTGATAACGAGGGCCAACGCGCAACATTCTTAAAATATGTACTATCTTATACAAAACTAGGCAGTCGGTTAGACCGTCTAGTTTGTTTGCAAAAGGCAACCTCAAGCTCTGTGGAACATCTGTGTACATAGGCAGTTATTTTTCTTAAGTTCGCACCTTACGCATTACCTACGCATGATTGCTCATCGTCAACATAATCATAATCTCCATTATTATTATTACTATTATTAGAATTAAAGACGAATTACCTGCGAAGAACTCTGTCCGGTTTCTTGAATTGGTAACCTTATTTGGAGAAAGCCAAGTGTGGTAGTTGCACGGTCCCCAAGGCCTTGGAATTTCGATCCCGGCCGCGGCGGTCGAATTTCGATGGAGGCGAAATTCTAGAGGCCCGTGTGCTGTGCGATGTCAGTGCACGTAAAAGATCCTCAGGTGGCCGAAATTTCTGGAGCCCTTCACTACGGCGTCCCTCATAGCCTGAGCCGCTTTGGGACGTTAAACACCAATAAACCAACCAACCGACCGACCGACCGACCGACCGACCGACCGACCGACCGACCGACCGACCGACCGACCGACCGACCGACCGACCGAGGCATTGGAAAGGGTGCTTAAGCGATTCCAACTGTTCCAAATTATTTAGTAGGGTTACACTGAGACCTGCTTCCGCAAACCGAGAGCAAAAGCGGCAGTATTTTCATGTGTCAGTTTTACAAAGCAGGTACCACGCTTGTCTCACGCGGGCTTTTCGTCGGATGTATGATGAAAGTGGTCGCGGCATCTCTGCTGAAGCAGTTGAGCGCCAGCGAGTATGGCCAGCTAGAATAAAAGGATGCCTTCGTGAAATGAAGGATCCAGGAGCATTCAAGACGTTCCATAGCCTGCGCAGAGTGCCACAAAGCATCAAAAAGGTCGCCGAGGGCCAAGGTATGAAAGTGGTCCTTTCTCCTCGAGCCAAGTTGTAGTGTCTTTGCTCACGAGTTTCCAGCGGAGAAAAGAAACCGTGCTTCATCATACATAGCAAATTGTTCGTGAAACGGGCTACGAAATCGGTCTGAAACGCTCTTTTAACATGCGGAGAAGTTTACATTGGTCGGACGGGGCAGTGCGTTAAGCACACAGTGCAAAATCACCGAGCAAGGATAATGGCTGGCGAATACGGTCACCTGGCGTTTAACTGCAGCAAGAGTGCATACCGGAAGCAGCACTGCCGGTATGCTCCGCGTTGCAGTGTGTTCTGAATTTTTGCCCACTGAAAAGCTCACCAGGCGCGCGAAATCCTGTCGGTATTTTGGTGAAGAAACGTCGGGAGTTCTTGAGACATCGAGTATTAACACGTTGCATTCTCGTTTGAGTTGAACATGGCGCGTGCGTGGTAAGGTTACCTGGCGGTGTGTTTATAAAACACTTGTCAGTGCAGCAATTGCCACTCTTCTGTTTTGTAGCGAAAGCTATACATTGGCCGCGAACTCGCAGTTTCGCCGTGCTCGCATTCCCACCGTGGACGCACCGCACCACGTGACAACAACTAGCCAGAAAACCAGACTAACCTAGACTTAAAGTAGAATGCATCTTCAAACGACGCAAAAAAGACAAGGGACGAGGAAGAAACTAACAGGACAGAGCGCGGAACTTCAACTGGTTTATTACAACAGTGCGTCACATTTATATTATATTTATTTATATTTATATTACGATGACTGTATAAATGTGACGCACTGTTGTAATAAACCAGTTGAAGTTCCGCGATCTGTCCTGTTAGTTTCTTCCTCGTCCCTTGTCTTTTTTTTGCGTGGTTTCAAGATGCATTCTACTAATAGTCATCAACTAGCTCGTCTCTCTCTATTATACTGGACTTGCAATCAAGATTAGCCAAGGCTAACCAAGCTATGCCTTAGCTTTCGCTACGTATATCCCGGCATAGCCGAGCTAAGCCGCTGCCAATTTTTTTTGTTGTGTCCTTTCAACTTTCAGACAACACTGATACAAAAACATCCCCGCGAGCAATTTTCCTGCTCGGCCAACTTGCATGATCCTGAGCATAGAAGAAATTAAAAGAAAAAGAAAAACAGAACTGCTACTCCACGTAATGCCGCATTGCGACTACTAATGATGGAGCAAAACTGCAACTCATCTCTTCTTGCTAATCACTAAAAACGTTGGCGAAGCCTGTGGCTACCAAATGAATATGAAACTTGGCACTGCGGAAGGTACGACACCTAGAATGGCCACACAGCATGTATTGTATGCAAAACTTTTTTCCCAGGTTCACAGTCTCAGTTAGTCGGTGCTTGTGCATTTCGCTACTCTGTGCATGGCTCAGCGCAGCTGTTGTTTTGGACACTGCTGTGACGTTCCTTGTGTGTGCTACGAGGGTCCGCGTTCGACGGCGCGGCGCAGATGGAGCCCCAGGTGACAGCGGCATCATCAATTACCGAGCCATACTCGTTGAGAGTGAACGACCAGAACGAAGGGGCTTAAGCACAACCGGACCCCCTTTCCATAGTGTCGGCACGAGTCGAACGCCGCCGCCGCCGCCGCCGCGGGGAGACGAGCGTTATCTTCCCCAATTGCCGTGGCCGTCCCGGGGACGATAGGGCCTCGTTTCGGCGGGCCTGGCCCCATGGCAAGACGGCGGGCATCATCAATCAACCCTCCCGAGCACATCCCAGGACAAGGGACCACTTTCCCGGCCTTTTAGTGACCTCGCGTTCCGGCCTTGAGGGGCGAGTGTCATTTGATGGAGAACGGAGGCCGGTGACCCGCGGGAACAGTCAGCGGGCCAGAGCGCGCCTTACCACAGCCAACGCTATGCGCTACCTCGACGACAACCTTCTTTCCCTCGGACTCAACACGTGAGGGGGGCGAGACCATAAGTGCGGTGGTGTGTTTGTGCGCCCAAGTGAAAGCCCTAGGCGCCCCCCCCCCCCCCCACTCCGGCGTGGGCGTCCTCACCCTAGGGAGTGTGGGGATAAGAGGATATAAAAATCGACAAGGAGTACCGAAGAAGCCACGCTCAGGACGACATCGTTCGCCAAGGGGGCCTTCAACGCCGCCGCCGCCGCCGCCGCCGCGGGGAGAAGGGGGCCTTCAGCGCCGAAGCCCGACGGCGTGCAGCTTCTGCCAGCAACCGTTCGAGCTCAACTCCGGAGCCCCTCCATCGTCCCCATGAAGTCGTCGGCACGTAAGCTCGGACGCCCCAGCCTCTGATGTATAATCATAATCATGTGTAATTATTGAATATATCTGTTTGTTTAAACTGAGCCATACGGTGTCTCTTTGCCTCTCCGTCCCGTGTGGACCTGCGCATTATGGGGGGTCATCACACTGGTGTCAGAAGTGGGGTCTCAAAAGCAAATGTCCTCTGAATGCTGCGACATTCATGACTTCAAAACTGTAATCAAAAGGGAATCACGGGACTGATTGTGGGACTTTTACCCCCATTTGAGAGGCTTGAGGCACCGGAGGGCTTGAGTGAAAAAAAAATGTCTGTATCTGAGGGAGCTCCCACTCCACAGCCGTCGCTCGGAGCAAGCATGCTGGCATTAGGAAGCGTCATTCCGACGTTTACAGGAGATAAGACAGGGGTTCCAATCTGCGATTTCTTTTCCATGCTAGAAGAGATTGGGAAAATGGGGGGATGGTCCGATGCTCAAATGCTGGGAATGGCGAGGTGTAAGATGGCAGGAGCTGCTCATGATTTTGCATGGCGAGACGAAAAAGTAAAATCCACAAAATCATTTGCGGAATTTAAGAAGCTCGCGTTTGAGCATTTCGACACTGAACCACGTCACGTGCGGGTACAGAGGTTCCGTGACGCCGGACAGATGGTAGGGGAGGACGTGCGAACGTTTGCGTCGCGGCTTCAGCGCCTAGCACGCGATACGTTAAGCAGGGAGGAGGAAGGGGACCAGCTAAGAAAGAAATACGCGGAGGATCTACTTAAAGAGGAAATGACCGCTTTGTTCGTGGCTGGTCTGCAAGACCGCGTGCGCCGGTTCGTGCTCTCGCGCAAGCCGAGCAATTTCGACCAAGCCGTGGCGGCCTCTTTGGATGAGGAACGAAATGAGGCGTTAACGACAGCCGCAGCGAGAGTACGCGTCATAGAGAGAGCGGTGCTCAACCCTGAGGTTGCTCTCTTGACAGAGCGGTTAGATCGCTTAGAACAGCTGCTATCTCAGCAGGTGGAACGCCAGGTTGAAGCGCGCGCTCAACAGCGCCCATTCGCGGGAAACCGGAGACCGCCACAAAGCTACAGGCGCGGTATGCGAGATTTTGAAGAAATCGTATGCTTCGCTTGCCAGGGTCGCGGACACATCGCCAGGTTCTGCCAAAACGTGCGCCGTGGGGAGCCACAACGAGAAGCAGGCGAGACACGCCCTAAGCAAGCCTACAGCGGGGCTCCAGATACCGAGACAAAAAACTAGATAGTCCTCCCCATCCTGAGAAGCATGGGGAGGGAGCAGTAGATGATGAGGTGGTGGTGGTTTGCGTGGCCGACGAGGCATGCCCTGTTGTGCGTTGCAAGTTAAATGGTTGCTGCATGGAATTGTTGATAGATACGGGGTCAAAGGTGACATTGCTTAAGGAGAGCAGTTTTAACACGCTTCGAAGGAAGGGGGACCGCGAGGTGTTAGAAGCGTCTGGTGGTATGGCAACCAAATTTGTAGGCATAACGGGGGATCCTCTTGGCATAAGTGGACTCTACCGGTTACACTTCTCTCTCGGCGGAATTGCATTGGAGCACCCCTGCTGCGTATGCCCGGACACGGTGTCTCTGCCAAACAGAGTGTCAGGTGTATTAGGGCAGGATTTTTTGAGAAAAGGGAAGGTAGTAGTCTCATTCTCTGAGGAAGAGGTTAATGCGGGCGGCTCAAAAGTTCCGTTTTTGAACAGGAGAGGGGCTGAGATTCGCATTACCGATATTGACACCCGTCAAACAGTGGGATCATTGGAGAAGGTATTTTCGCGGGTTGCCGTCAGGCTGGTCTATGAGGCGGTCGTCCTTCCTTGGTCGGAGCACATTTTGTACGCCTGTGCGCCTTCAGATGTAGAGAGCGGCGCCGTGGGAGTGCTTGAACCGGTCGACTCTCTCAGCAATGGCCTGAAGGCAGCCGCGTGCCTCGTGACAGTTAATGACGCCCACAGAGTGCCCCTACGGGTGGTTAACTGTAGCCAGCAGCCACTGAGCCTTCCCAAGAACAAAACATTGGCTTTCTTCACCTCTGCGATAGAGAAACGTGAGCCCACCGATACGGCACTCGCAACTGTAGAGCATGCTAGTCCTTCGGCTGCTCCAAAGGCGTCTTTCGATCTTTCTCACGTAAAATCCAGGGAGAGGGAGGCTCTGGCTGGTTTGCTGAACGACTACTCGGAGGTATTCGCCGCGTCCAACCTGGATTTGGGCTGCTGTGGCGTTATAAAGCACAAGATAGAAACCGGCACTTCATCGCCCGTTTACCAGCGTGCGTACAGGATTCCTTACTCCCAACGTGAGGAGATGGAGCGGCAGGTGCAGGACCTGATTGATCGTGGCATTGTCGAACACTCAAAGTCACCCTGGGGAGCACCAGCACTATTGGTGGAAAAGCCAGATGGCTCGTATCGATTGGTAGTGGACTACCGCAAACTAAATGCCGTAACTCGCATCGATCCATACCCCATCCCCAATATACAGGAGACACTCTCTCAGCTGGGCTCTGCCAGGTACTTCACGGTAGTGGACATGGCGGCGGGATTCTGGCAGATAGCAATGGATCCGGCAGATGCCGAGAAAACGGCATTCAACACGCCCTCAGGGCACTATGAATGGAAAAGAATGCCGATGGGTCTGGCCAACAGCCCTGCTGTCTGGCAGAGAACCGCTGATGTTATCCTGGCAGGTCTTCTAGGGAGGCTGTGCTTCGTGTATATGGATGACATAATCATATACAGTGACAGTTTTGAGAACCGTTTGCGCGATATTGAGCAGGTTTTGGTGCGACTAAGAGGAGCGGGTCTCAAGCTGAAGCCCTCTAAGTGCCAATTCCTCAAAAACGAGGTGAAATACCTCGGGCACATTGTTTCAGCTGACGGCGTGCGACCGGACCCTGAGATACTAAGGTGTGTCTCGGATTTTCCATCCCCGACTAGCGTCCGCCAGGTCCGGCAGTTTCTCTGCCTGATCGGTTACTACCGAAGGCACATAGAGGAGTTCGTCAAGCTCACTAAGCCGCTCACCGCCTTAACAGCCAAAAATGTCGCCTTTCGCTGGGACGAAAACGCGGAGGATGCTTTTGGGGCCCTGAAAAGGAAGCTAATGAGTGCACCGCTGCTGCGCCACCCGGATTTTAATCTGCCCTTCGTTATGGCCACAGATGCGTCAAAGTTCGCAGTTGGTGCCGTGCTATCTCAGGTTATCGAGGGCAAAGAACATCCCGTTGCTTTTGCTAGCCGACAGCTGAGCCCCACAGAGCAAAAGTACGGAGCTACGGAAAGGGAGTGCCTCGCCGTTGTCTGGGCAGTAAAACACTTCAGATGCTACCTTTACGGCCGCAAATTCAAGCTAGTCACAGACTGCCATCCTCTGAAATGGGTGATGAGTGTCAGGGACCCTAGCTCGCGACTCGCTAGATGGAATCTACACCTGCAGGAATACTGCTTTGAAGTGGAGCACAAGTCAGGAAAGACACATCTGAAATGCTGATGCACTCAGCCGCACAGCTGCCGTGGCAGCTATAGATGAGTTTGTCCTCGTAGTTGACCCCGCCGAATTACGCACACAGCAGTGCAAAGATCCTGACCTGAAGCGAATAATCGAAAGCTTAGAGGGCGCACCGTCTCACCCCGAACAGCTAGGTTATTTCATTGGCAAAGACGGCATCCTGTGTCGGCGCACGAGGCCAACCAGTAAAGGGAGACCAGAGAAAACCGCTTGGGAGAGAGTCGTCATACCTCGGTCGTGGACAGAAAGGGTTCTTCGCGCGTTTCACGATGCGCCATGCGACGGTCATTTTGGCGTAGCGAAGACACGCAGGCGTGTGGAGCGTTTGTACTTTTGGAGTGGCATGCGACAGGATGTTAGAGACTACTGTGCGAAGTGTCATTCCTGTCTCGAAAGGAAAACACCCAAGGGACGAAGACCAGCTCCAATTCAGCCGTTCCCTGAGGTTTCGGCTCCCTTCGAGCGGACAGGTATGGACATAATGGGCCCACTGCCCACGACCACTTCCGGAAACAAGTACATTTTAGTATTTGTCGATCACCTTTCAAAATACGCGGAAACGGTAGCACTCCCAGATCAGAAGGTAGACACGGTTGCAAGAGCATTTGTCGAACAGATCGTGCTCCGACATGGACCCCCGAGGCAACTCTTGACAGATCTGGGAACGAACTTCGTGTCGCAGCTAATGAGGAGAGTTTGCGAGCTGCTTAAGATCGCTAAGAAGCAGACAACACCGTACCATCCGGCTTGCAACGGCGCGGTGGAGCGACTGAACAAAACCGTGGCCGGGTTCCTGTCGCATTTTGTTTCGCGCGACCAGCGGGACTGGGACTTGTGGCTCCCGTATGCAATGTTTGCCTACAATTCCGCAGCACACGAGAGCACGGGCGAATCGCCATTCTTTCTTCTCTACGGCCGAGACCCAGACCAGCCTAGTGAAGTGCCAGAGGGCCCCCGTCGTGTCCCATACGCTTCACTGGACGACTATAAGGTTGAGCTAGAATCGCGCTTGCAAGTGGCGAGGGACATCGCAAAGGAGGCCTTAAAGAAAACTGCGAAGCGAAGGAAGGAGGTGCACGATCGCAGTGCTAGAGACGCGCCGTTTGATGTGGGGGACAGCATGTACATTGAAAACTGCCAAAGGCAGATTGGGCAAGCTCGTAAGTTCCAGACTAAGTGGAGAGGACCGTGCGAGGTTGTCGAGAAGCTTTCTCCGGTAAACTTCAGAGTCCGAGACGTGAACCGGCGCTTGATAAGGATACACGCAAATCGCCTCAAGTCGGCACCGGTTCAGTATTCACGAAATGAGGAAAGGGAAAGCGCGGATTTTGATGGGGACAGAAGTGAAGCGGAGCGCGCAGATAGTTCGCAAGAAACGCCCTCTCCTGCATTTGTTCGGCAGGCGCCAGAGGTGACGGCCGGAATGCCACCGGATTTACTTCATGCATTGCTAGAAGAAGAAGCGCGCGAGGTTGCCGCGCAGATAACGCCAGGAGAGGCTCCTGCCACGAGCCCTCGCGAGTCTCAAAGCAGACAAAGGGTCACAGACTTACTTGGTATGACTCATGAAGGCCGATATCCGCTGCGAAATGGGAAAGCTAAGTCGGACTAATGGCGTAAAGGTAGTTGTGAACTGGTTAGAATTGTGTAATGCCGCAGCTAATAACATTGCTATGTGCTTATGTGTTAAGACATCGGAGTTGGTAGTTAAACCTTTCTGTCATTAAGTAACACCTTCACAGGAGAGCATGCGGAGCGCATGCAGAACCTGCCCTACTTCCTTTCGTTATCTATATGTTTGTCTGTGCCGTGATCGTGCTAGAAGTGGGAGCTCCTTTGTAACTGTGGTAAATTTATTTCGTCCAGTTTGGACTAGAAAGGAGAGGCTTGGGTGCTGAGTTTCATGTTTATCTGTAAAAGAAGATCAGTGCTGCCCCTGGAGACGCCAGTTATGACAGCGGAGGCATATGGTGTTGTGCAGTGGTGTTGAGTGCAGCGAAAAGTGTTTTGTCGGACGCACTGTGCGAGGCGATTCAGAAAGACAAGGGGAGCTGCATGGACTCAAATGTTCGGAGAACATTCTTCTGGAGGGTGAGCGAGTGTGACGTTCCTTGTGTGTGCTACGAGGGTCCGCGTTCGACGGCGCGGCGTAGATGGAGCCCCAGGTGACAGCGGCATCATCAATTACCGAGCCATACTCGTTGAGAGTGAACGACCAGAACGAAGGGGCTTAAGCACAACCGGACCCCCTTTCCATAGTGTCGGCACGAGTCGAACGCCGCCGCCGCCGCCGCCGCGGGGAGACGGGCGTTATCTTCCCCAATTGCCGTGGCCGTCCCGGGGACAATAGGGCCTCGTTTCGGCGGGCCTGGCCCCGTGGCAAGACGGCGGGCATCATCAATCAACCCTCCCGAGCACATCCCAGGACAAGGGACCACTTTCCCGGCCTTTTAGTGACCTCGCGTTCCGGCCTTGAGGGGCGAGTGTCATTTGATGGAGAACGGAGGCCGGTGACCCGCGGGAACAGTCAGCGGGCCAAAGCGCGCCTTACCACAGCCGACGCTATGCGCTACCTGGACGACAACCTTCTTTCCCTCGGACTCAACACGTGAGGGGGGCGAGACCATAAGTGCGGTGGTGTGTTTGTGCGCCCAAGTGAAAGCCCTAGCCCCCCCCCCCCCCCCCCACTCCGGCGTGGGCGTCCTCACCCTAGGGAGTGTGGGGATAAGAGGATATAAAAATCGACAAGGAGTACCGAAGAAGCCACGCTCAGGACGACATCGTTCGCCAAGGGGGCCTTCAGCGCCGAAGCGGCGTGCAGCTTCTGCCAGCAACCGTTCGAGCTCAACTCCGGAGCCCCTCCATCGTCCCCATGAAGTCGTCGGCACGTAAGCTCGGACGCCCCAGCCTCTGATGTATAATCATAATCATGTGTAATTATTGAATATATCTGTTTGTTTAAACTGAGCCATACGGTGTCTCTTTGCCTCTCCGTCCCGTGTGGACCTGCGCATTATGGGGGGTCATCACACTGCGTACGTTATCCGTGCCTACTCTTTGCACGCCAGCGTCGTAGCAGCCAAGGAATTAGGAGCGAGTACTGACGGCACTCGGAACAGCAGTAGATTTAAGGCCGCCCTCTCTGAAGCGAGAAATCATGCATGTGGACACCGCATGGGCTCTCCACCATTTTTTAGACGAAAAATTCTCAAAGAAAACATCGTTCAAGTAGCATCCCTCCCACCGTTTTAAATCAGAGGGGCAAATAAAACAGTCCCTTATTCAGAAGGTAGACCACGATGCCTTGAGAAAAATAGCTGTATTTAAATGTACTAAAGCTGCACTCTGGGTTGAAGGGCAGTCACAGTGGGCGGCCCGGGAATGACCATTGAAATCGCATAGTACGGTGACTCAGATTCAAGCTGGGATCGATGGCGTCTTGCTAAATTTCTCGTTGTTATTTTTTGGGCATCACTAGGATCGGCAACATCGCTACAGGACTGGAAGTTCGCTCGGGTTTTGCCGATTTTTTTCAAAAAAAAGAAAAAAGGTGGCCTTCCTTCAGGTCATAACTAATGCCCACAGTCTATATTATCCTTTTCTTACAAAATGCTAGAATGTATAGTTGCCACATACATCTCTGATTTCTTGGATAACATGACATCTTGTCATCAACTAAACACGGATTTAGAAATTGTTTTCCCATCGTTACTGAACTGCCAATTGTTTGTTCATTTCCTCACTCCTGTTCTTGACAAAGCAGGTCAGGTGGATTAAATATTTTTACATTTTAGTAAATATCTCGACTATGTGCCTCATATGGTCCTGAAATGAGACACTTGGACTTCCCGATTTTCTTACCGTCTGGGTTTCTGCTCACATAATCGATCGCACTCAGTTTGTTAACATTGACGAACGCAGCTCACATAGCCTACCTGTCACATTAGGGGATGCGTCTTGGGGCCCTTTCTGTTCTCTATGTTTTGTAATGACATAGCAGAAGTTAATAATGAACTCTTAAAAACGGGTTATTCGTATATGATTGTGTTCTTTTCACACAAATGAACTCAGGAATTTATCGACTTGTACTAAACTCAGTCCCGAATTCTTTAATCGACTGGACTATTAAGTAAGTATAAAATTAAACTTCGACATATCAGTGTTCCTTCGCGTCACTAAGAAAAAACGTCATCTTTTGTTCACGTCCGCCATTCAGGGCAGTTATCTCGCTGGGGTTAACGAGTTCAGATACTTGGGAGCAACTATAACAAGTTGCTTGAGGTTATATCAACACATATCAACAATGTTTCCTCACCAGCCTTCCGCAAACTCTTCTTACTGCGTCATAAGTAGAGGCCAAATTGTTGGGCACCGAAAAAGTAGGTTTTGGGCACCAAAATAGGCGGGTAAAGTTACATTTCAGGCACCGAACGGGGGAAAATAGGCATCATAAATTTTAGCAGAAATTCAAATGATTTCGGATCTAAAAATCTGCGCACAATATCTGTGTATGACGAACTATACACATGCTTCGGCAGGGTAGACGGGGTATACTCGTTTCCTGGCGAGAGAAATTATTGCAGGAAATGGTGTTACCAGCCCTTTTACAAACAATTTCGACGCACATAGCAACAAGCAATAAAATGCAAACATAAGTGTTGAAAACTGCCGATGTACTTATTAAAATACGAGCTGTTCCATCTTGAGAACAGGAAACTAGGTCGGTCATGCTGCAGAACTCAAATCGAATAATCACCACATTGACAGGAGACCGTACATATAGGCATTACTGCAATTATGGTTATTTTAAAATTAGCGAGCATATGAGTCCAAAACATTCATTCATACAGCAATTACATATATCTATTTTGCTCATACACGATGCTTCAACATCAATAAATGCCAGAATAGCAGCTTGGGCATGTTGGTTGTCTATTCTGAAGTGAGCAGCTATGTCCTTTAGTTCTGCGCTGTTCACTTCTAAATTAATAAATACGCTGCCACTTAAGTAGACGATGCTTTGTAGTTGGTGTCTGAGGCCCTACAGCCTTCTTATGGTGCTCTAACGGGATGCCTCCCTGGCGGTGCTCCACTGGGTTCACCAGTGACAGTGTCCGTAGGAAATACATGGGAAATTTCAGAAGCTCTAGCGTGTCTAAATATGGTTCGATTTTCATAAGGTCTGTGGCAGCGTTTTCTTCTTTAGTGAATAGAGGAAATGTTGCGGACAGATTTAATTTTTTGATTTGCATTTTATTTAAACCAGAGTTCAATATCAAGAAAATTGCGCTTTTCGATATATCGGTCTTTCATGTCATCTCGTGAAAACACTAAGCCAAATATCAAAATTTCGTCCACAACATTTGCTCTCTTTTTCCTTCTTGATTGTTAAGCTGCAATTCTCATCCATATCAAGCCTATTGTTTCTGTTTTACAGGCTGTGAAATTTGTGTATGTATTTTCTGCGGAGATTTGAAATTCGCACCAAATTTAACGTGCGATGTGGCTCCATCTGGCGTGAGAATATTTTGTCGCTACTACACTCTACCACCAACCTCTTGGTTGCCTGTGTTCGTGCGCGCAGGTTTTTCTCAGAACTTTGACGGACTTGAACTTTTCTTTCCCTTTTTTCTTGCTTGTGTTGTATTCATAAACGATTTTTGCTTTTCTTTTTTGCTCGAGCTTGTGGTGCGAAAAGGAAGTGGGATGCAAGGCCACACCCAAAAGCTCCCCCCCTTTCCCCTCCCGGCACACAATAAGGCATTGGTAGCGCCAAAACACAGGAAGGTGGCTCCATATTCAGGACAGTGTGGGAGAACAGCATTATTCATTCCCCAGCGCAGGGGCACAATGACCCAGGTGAGGATACAAGCCAGGAATTCAGCTGCAAATACTCCTCATAGGAGGCCCTCAAGCCAATAGCGGCGCTTACATGAACCCAAACACGGCCTGGTTGTTGAGTTATCGGACCGAAAACCGGTACTGTTCATGTAAACGCGCGCCGAGTCGGGGCGGGAGTCGACGGGTCGGCTCCAGTCAACTCCGCCGTGAGGGGTAGGTTGACTCAACTCGACGCTGACCCCATGTGCTTGTAAACGCTGTAGAGTCGAAAAGTAGGGTTAGTTGGAGGAGAGAGGATAAATGCGAACTTGTTTTTCACGTGCGCCGTCGCGCCTACGATACAGCAATATTGGAGGCTGCCACTGCTTGCTCTCTCGACGCTTGGTGTCGCTGCAGTTGAACTGGTCTCACGCTAAAATCGAGTTCATGTAAACATGCACTGGTCGAGTTGGGTTGACTATGCTCAGCCCGATCCCCGAATCGACCAGACGCTATCAGGTTCATGTAAACAGGACTAATGGCGTAGACCGATTCTCATGACGTAGCGGTTAACCCCCTTGCCCTGAGGCACTTGCCAATCACCTGCGATTTCACGCTATACTCACGGACAACTATCTATGGCAGTGCCACAGCCCACATCAAGAGGGCAAAGGACAGTCGCCTTCTTTTTCCTGCTTAGCCTCTGCTGCACTGCAACTGCGACGTCATGAGAACCCGGTTGGTTGAAGCCAACGTACGCCTCTCGCTCCACACTAGTAAAACCAGAATGTGGCGGATCGGCATCGAAACATCGCTTCTCTAATGAATCTTTCGTCGAGTATCGCTTTTCTCTCTAATTCTCCTCCCGACCAGGCATATATCTGCCAAAATGTTCACGTTATCAGTGCAGGTGCTGTCCACTGTACGTGGGTAAGCATGGGTTCACCCTGTCTGCAGAAAGGAGCTTGCGGGTTTCCGAGCCCCTACTCCAGAATAGACATCTTCATGGCGTAAACAACGTGATGTCAAAGGTTCATGGCCTGGCTCGCGAAATCATCCAGTTTTGCAGTTTTGCTTCTGAAGCGGTTTCGCAAGTGTCAAGCGTTCTCCAACCGTCTTGCTTCACCCAATTAGAGCCGCCTCGGTACGCGCCACACCTAGTCGCACCTCCTGCACCACGCTGCCAAAAGTCGCATATTTTATTCAGAAAACGCTTGAAGAGGCGCTATATAAATACAGAGCGATAAAAAAAAACATAGCGAAGCAGGGCGCATACTGAAACTTTCCCGGAAACCATAGTAGGCATGGAATTTTCGCTTGCAAATCAGTGACGTCATGACTATTCAGGTGTGCTGCCATTTTTATGCATAGAAAGAGCACACGCGGTTGGCGCCCATCTTTTCTTCTGTTGAATTGCATTTTTTATTATTTTTTAAAATAAACCACTAATAACAACTCTGTCCAGAACAGTAGGAAGTCGCATGTTCAATGATGAAATTTGCTTTCAAAGTCACCACGAATAGCAACAGGACGATCTCAGTGCTTTTGCAAACCACAAATCACACCATTTTACCCAACTCTGATTTGTTACGTTGTGAAATTATAAGCAGTGAAGTAGACATGAAAATAAGTATTTTGGCAATAATTTAGTTGAATATTGCCAGGAGGTGGTCACAATGCCTTGGAAAAAACAACAACAGACGAGCACGTTAACGTGGAACAAAATCGTTATTGAAGTGACTATCGCCCATAAATAAACTGAAGAATTCGCCGACGCCAATAGCAACAAACGTGCTCGGTGGACATCGAAGAGGAACCTTCGAGATAAGGCGCTAAGAGCAACTACAACAACCCGGAATAATGTCAAAATAGTTGCGCCTGGCTGCAGTCCTTCCAGATAACGCTGATCGCATCTCGCGTCACAAAGTGATATACCCGCGCGCCAACCTTTTTGAACTCGAAAATATAAGCACTGCAGCAGTTTCGTGGCATTACTTCTCTCAAAGAAGCATCGGCCGGATGCTTTGAGAGAAGAGTAAAATCATCAGAGGCAAACGCAGTGCAAAATAAACGCTGGGAGTTCAAACAATGAGAGCGCAAAAAGCTTTTCACTGAGGCCACATCGTCGAATCGGCGTCCACGCTCGTACACGGTCACTAGGCTTGCATTCCGTGTGGCGACGGCGGAATAGCGCGGAATACGGAACAGCCGGCGGAAAGCGAGGAAACGCAGTCAGCTTCGTCACGGATTAAACATATGAAGCGCGGAAGGGAGGTGTGCTCAGGGTGTGTCAAAAGATGAGTCACTTATCTGCTCTGGCTAAGCGATACCAGCACTGCTCTTGACTACAGCCTGTGTACCTCACTATGCCCACCCTACCATTGTAAATGAATTTTTCCAGAAAAGATGAAAGGGGATCCGAACAGGAAAACACTTTACCTGACCATAGATAGAATGGTGGGGTTACTGGAAAAAAGGTCCATTCTCTGACCCCACCCTTGAGAGGGGTTAATTCTTTTGTGCTTCCGTCTCCCAGCTTTGGCAGCATATACACAGAAAGTTCTCGGCCCTCTTTTTGTTCGCGGAAGAACTAATACTTTTGTGTCGCGGAAGAATTTACACATCTGGAGGGGAAATAGAAGTTACCTCCTTTTTTGTGGTACTTAAGTGCTGCCATCTATCGACAGAAAAAGTTCAAATCTGAGTTGCCTTGTAGCTGATGAGCCCTCTTAAGGGGACCCACTTGAGGCTGGAACGCACGTGGTGGCAGTCACACCGCAGCGGAGACACGTGGAAGAAAGGAGTCGGATAGACGGCGTCGTGGAAGTCGATGGTCGAAGACTCGCCTCGTCTGGGAAGGTGCTCTCGGCGTTCCTTTGTTGAACTACGCAACCGGGCGCTTGTGGCCAGCAGGCTTCTTCGGTCCACGTGCTTTGCTAGACGCAGGCTGATTGGATAATTGGTGTCTTCTGGCGCCAAGGAAGTGAGGGGGGGGGGGGTTGAAAGTAGGGGTCACAACCGAGTCTAAGCGGCGCCGCGGACCACGTCAGGTTCTGGCTCGCTGTGTACGGCGCATAAAAGCGCAGTCATTGCTTCTTAAAGTCTCAAAGGGGGCTTTGCGCGGGTGCATTGCAAAAAAAAAAAAACAAAAAAACTGCGCATTCCTTTTAAGTTTCAGTTTATTGCTCAACAATACCATTACCTTCGTGTGGGTGCTATCATTGCGTTTTTTAAAAGGAAAATCTGAACCATTGAAGTCACCTGCGTCACCAGGAGAAAAATAGAAAAAAAAAGACGAAGTAGTGCCTGGTCCAGGCTTGCAGCGCTTGTGCGGCGACGAAGTGCTTGGCAGTTAAATTTAGTGGCAGTCAGGAAGTGAAAGAAAACGAACTCTGCCGTTCGACAACAGGCGAACAACGGCAGCCAAACCCGGGTGATTTAAAATTAGGTTAACGAAAGCAACAACAAACAGGGGTGAGTAAACGACGTGAGAAGGGCTCCAGCATGCACACTGTCGTTGTTTTCAAATGACCACGGGCTGTGCAATGCTCGGGCGTCACAGGTGCACGAGTTGTACACAAACACTCATGCATAGTTCCCCTCTTTGTGTCGAGATAGACCGTCAATATTTTTGTGGACTTCGTTCTCATTTACCAGCGCCTATAGCGTGGTTAGTTTGGAATGTTATCAGTCCGCGACTGTTTGTTTCTGCAGTGCGCCACGAACCATTTCCATACGCAGGGTCGAAGCGGGCAGATGATGAGCCGTGTCCCTCGGGGGAGATTATCGGCAGGAACCGCGCCCAACATTCGCAATCAATTTTGCGCTACACATGCATTTTGAAATTTTCCATGAGCACTGTATGCGCAAGTAATCTGTATTTCTCATGTGGAAGGCAGCCTAAAGTAAAAAAAAATAAATAATTCCTAGTAACCACAAAGCTCCCAGCATTTCGATGCACGTTATAGTCTTCCAAATCACGAGCTGTCCATGCTTGGCATCGTACGCTCGATAGCCGTATGTATGTCTGCCGAGTAAAAATAAAACTGGCATGGAGCAAACCATTCTAATGACCTGCCGAAGCGTCTTGTTGGCTTTACTGGTTTGTTGTCTTCACCTCCGAGCAAGAGTCTTGATCATCTTCAGTGCATCTAGTGGTTTTATAATGTGACTTCCTATTGACAGGAACTCCTGAAGTCCACACTTTGAAGACGAAGTACCGTGCGCTCTTGCATTTTTTTGGTACAGAATAAACTATAGAGAGGAAAGGAAGGCTAAGTGTAGGCATTTCCGGTTGGCTGCAGCCCTGTGTCCAGAGAAGCCCATCAAGAATTGCGAAGAGTAAGGAGGAAATGGAAACGCAGCGATGATGAGCAGGCCGTCTATTACTACGAGAAGACAAACCATGGCGGACCTGTCCTCAGTACATGCGACCGCCCGACGGCCCTATTAAACGTTTATCAGCATTTTTCCGCTGATACCGAGCAGTGTGCTAGGTAAGCGCGAATGCCCTGCTAAAGAAAAGCTCTCTGCTAAGAGTGCGGGCAGGAAGGCCGGGGGCCATATGGCGAGTGTGTCCACTAGGGGTTTAATACTGAATTTATCTCAGCTTATCTACACGTCGTCAACAAACGCGTAGGCTCACAGTACTATAAAGCTGCAAGATTCAGGGTCTGAAAGTACTCTTCTTCTGTGCCGAGCACAAGCAGTTCATGCCTAGTGCTCGCAGGAAGGACCAAAATGGCGACTCTAAGAACAGCCGAAATTGTCAAGTTTATCTCAGTTGTGCGTGCCCAACGCATGTAACGGTAATACCCACTCGTGAACTGATTGCAGCGGAGCGACACTAGCGGACCACCGCGACAACCGTCGCGCCGCTGCAGAGGAGCGCGGTGTGTGTGTGTGTGTGCGTGTGGGGGGGGTCGTGCACTGCCCTGCCTGGCCTCGAGTATGGCGGCGAAGAGTCGTCCTATTACCCTGTAGTGCAGGTGGAGCCAAATATAGCGCTAGTGTGCGCCGCCGTGTAATGGCCGAAAGCGAGAGAG
>NC_135497.1:253482839-253555339 GCF_052857255.1 Amblyomma americanum
CTGCTAGCTCGCAGGAGAGCTCATATTTGATAATGCGTCTGGCGTATGGAATGCTGGCAAATGTTTTGAGTAATCTTATCACCGGGTTTCATACGAAACGTGTTCCATAGCCTTCCCTCCTAGGTTGCAACTTTCCGATTAAGCGATTGAATTGAAAGAAAAAATAGAGAAACGTTCAATGAAAATGAACTATGCGAATGTGCTCGTTCCCGGGGGTAAAACAGTCACCACCAGCGAAGAAGCACTACGCCTCCAGCAGTACACACACACACTCTCTCTCTCTCTCTGCATGCAGAGGTAGAAGGTTGAGGGTGACGGTTCTGCTTTACAGCTGCAGACACTGCGCCGTCTGTCTTGACTGCTCCCAAACAGGCAGGAACATCTCAAGTGCGCCTGGCGCCTGACGAAGCGCGCCCTTGGAATATACAGCAGGCGCTCTCATTCTTCTACCACAAAATGCGGACTAATGTACCGGCGGTGGAGGTGTACCGCTGCTGGTGGGAAATGTAGAACCAAGTCACGCGTTCCTGGACAAGATGGTTTGTTGGGGATGAACGTTCCAAAGCGACTCAGGCTATTAGGGACGGCGCAGAGAGGGGCTGCGGAAATTTCGACCACCTGGGGTTCTTTAACGTGCGCTGACATCGCACATTACATGCACATCTAGAATTTCGCCTACATCGAAATTCGAACGCCTCAGAAAAAGGGATTTCAACGGGTTCTAGAACTTAATTCTATGCGGTTTATAAAAGGCCTAGTGTTTTGCTGCTTAATCAATCGACTTCTTGCCTACCGATTGTGCACCGCTTCTTGAAAATCTAAAGAAACTGATTTTCAGCCGAAATTCCTTCAATTGCCTCTGCGGGCTACACACCGGGTGCGAACTATAGTTTCGGTTGGTCTGCAATCAATCAATCAATCAATCAATCAATCAATCAATCAATCAATCAATCAATCAATCAATCAATCAATCAACAAATTCGGCTATTATTCGTGTCAGATAAACGCACGCGCCCCATGGGCAGTAACTGAGTTTCAGAACGAATGGGGCTCTTGCCTGCTGTGCTCCGACATTGCGATCATGTGCCCTTTTGTCACAAATTCGCTAGAACGCTGCGTGTATCGTGGAATAAAGGCGCACACTAAAAGCATTTCTTGAGGAATCCGGGATTTGGTAGAGCAGTTAGGCTGCTATGAAAATTTGTTTCTGGGCAATAAGTAAAGTCAATTGCTACAATAGGTACAATCAGAAAACAGGCAAAATCGATAACAAAACAGGTGAGATAGGCGGACAAGCAATGAGAGCGCATGTCCAAGTGCTTTCTTCTGTGTCTCATTACCCGCGCTGCTTTTCAAAACTAATCGGACTTGGCAATGATTTGTCTGTTTTCGCCGTCTTGTGTCATGATTGTCAGCACATTAAGAATGTTATCATCATCACAACCAACCATCATCCTCATCAACACCACCACCTCCACCTAGGGCCTTGCCGGGATAGCTCAGCGGCCATGGCGCTCTGCTGCTGAGCGAACGCGTGTACGCGGGCTCGATCTGCGAAAAGTGTGGCTGCATTTTCACAAGTGCGAAATGCAGAAAAACACAAGAAATAAACAAAAAAGAAGCCCATGTGCTGAGATTTCAGCGCACGCTGAAGAACCGCAGTGTGGTCGATATCAATCGAGAACAACCCCGGCCGCGGTGACTCAGATGGCGCTCGGCTGCTGACCCGAAAGACGCGGGTTCGATCCCGGCCGCAAGGGTCGAATTTTGATGGACGCCAAATTCTAGCGGCCGGTGTACTGTGCGACGTCAGTGCACGTTAAAGAACACCAGGTGGCCGAAATTTCCGGAGCCCTTCACTACGGTGTACCTCATAGTCAGAGTCGCTTTGGGACGTTGGACCCCCACAAACCAATCCAGAACAGTTCACTATAGATGGTGCGGGCCTCATACATGATATTTGTACGTTAAAAGCACTTCAAATTAAAGAAATTTTCAAAGAAGCAATTCTTCATCCACGTCTTCTTGAACGAGAGATGAGCGGTGATAAAAGATGGTGACACCGGGTTCATCGCCCGAGCTGCGCAGCCGCGCATATACAACATTTCAAAGTCGGCTCGGCGGCCCTTCTGCGGTTGCACTGCTGCGTCAGCTATTTCCTCCGTCTGTAAATCTTTCTCACTTGACCTACCGGAGGTCACTGAAGCCTACCCGTGTGGATTTCAGGCCTCCCGCGTGAGCGCGCTGTTCGCAGATCAAGATCTATCTGCCTTTACCATCGCGCTTCGTTGACACACGGTGCGTGCTCGCGCCGCAGAAGTGAAATCGGCATACAACACTGCGATGGCCTAGATTTGTGGACAGCGCATACTAACGTTGCGGCTGCGTTGCGAAAACGTACGCAGTGTTTGCTAGTGTCCTACGAAAGGAAGGAGGGTCCGCTCTGCAATGGCCGTGCTGAACGAGAAAAAACAAAACAAGGAAACAGTTACGGCCTGCACTCGCAACACAGTAAAGTACAGTTAGCATTGCCCGACGCACTTGTCATTATAACTCCGACGTATCTGATTACGCCCCCCCCCCCCCCCTCCCCCCACACACACACACGGACGCACTCACGGAGGAACCTCGATAATTCGAAGACGAAGGTGACGGAGAGAGAGAAATAACATTTGTTAGTAACCGTCAAAAGGTTTGCGGAGATCCGATGCCCAGCTCGGTCTCAGCCATGTCACCCCCCCCCCCCCCCCGTCTTCCATCAAAAATTTATTCCAATCTAGCGAAGTTCCAACTAAAGGGTGCCCGATCGGAACCGGATGCTGATGCACGGCGTGACCGCATGCGAGGCGCGTATGGCCGCTTGCTTCAGGGTCGGAGGCGAGTCGCTCTACGGCCGCGCTTGACCTTGTCGGCTGTGCTGTCGGCTGGGCTTCCCCTTCGAACTACTCGCCGCACACGTTTGTGCGTTAAATTTATCGGGCGCTTTCGCTCATTGAAGTGCAAGCGTTCCGGCAGCATCAAAGCTTCAGTTCGAATTAACCGGCGCTTCGAATTACCGAGGTTTACTGCGTGCAGACAAAGGCGATAAAAGATGCTAATTAAGGTGATAATGAATGTCCGCAAGGACTGGCATTATTCTTCCCATGCTGCTTAATTACCACCTATTTTCTTAAAAATATATTTACACATTTTCAGAAACGTGGTTCTTTTCCTAAAAAACCATAAATAAATAATTGGTTTTGGGGGAAAGGAAATGGCGCAGTGTCTGTCTCATATATTGTTGGACACCTGAACCGCGCCGGAAGGGAAGGGATAAAGGAGGGAGTGAAAGAAGAAATGAAGAAGGAGGTGCCGTAGTGGTGGGCTGCGGAATAATTTCGACCACCTGGGGATCTTTAACGTGCACTGACATCGCACAGCACACGTGCGCCTTAGCGTTTTTCCTCCATAAAAACGCAGCCGCGGTCGGGTTCGAACCCGGGAACTCCGGATCAGTAGTCGAGCGCCCTAACCACTGAGCCACCGCGGCGGGTCCTAAAAAACCATGCAGTTTTTACTTTTCAGTTTCTTGTTCGCGCTAAGGGAGGAGGGGGGGGGGGGGGCGGACCGCTGCGTCGGTCCCGTCCGCGTGCTCAGCGGAAAAGAGCACACGACCAAGTACGCTGCTGGCTGACGTGAAGTTGTAGGTATGGCTGCTTGCGCTCTTCTGTCAACCAGTGTTGGTGAGACTTTGCGCCTACGGATCGCATTTATCAAATTTTAAAAGCAGATATGGCTACTACTAGTGACGAGCTGACACATGTCTGACCTAATCTCCGGTGTCCACCACCAGTATTACCAGTGGTAGATGAATATGCTGAAGAAAGGTCAATTTAGCCAAAAAAGCGCTAATTACAAACATTAGTGACAGTCCTCGCTAAACAGAGAGATAGAGAGTGCGTGCGTGCGTACCTGTGTTTGTGTGTGCATACACACAAACCCGTGCGTGCACTGGCACTACTATACTGCAAAATGAGAATTTTACCTCGAAAAGCCCAATTTACAGCCAGCTGTTAGGGGCTGAAATCGGCACGCCCGTGCGATGGCCTGAGCGCGCCCGTCTTTCACGCCTGCTGTCTAAATGCTTCAAGGAAGATTTGGTTTATGGTATATGAGGATTTAACGCCCCAAAACGACTCAGGCCATGAGGAACGCCGTAGTGAAGGGCTCCGGAAATTTCGACCACCTGGGGATTTTTAACGTGCACTGACATCGAACCGTACACGGGCCTCTAGCATTTCGCCTCCATCGAAATTCGACCGCCTCAACCTCGATCGAACCCTGTCTTTCGGGTGAGCAGCTTCAAGAAATAAGGGGCCAACGGTAGTCTTTCGCGCGCATATACTGGACACACCACTAGAACATGCTCCACAGTCCCGGTTATGCCACAAGTAGAACAGTCCGGGCAGTCCGCTATGCCGCTTCCGCGTGAAAGTGACGTCTAAACGGAGTCTATACAATTCAATTCAATTCAATTCCATTTATTTTCCAGAAAATTCTGGCGGCTGCCTGGACTAAAAGCTGTAGGTATACAGCTTGACGAGGCCCAGGCAGCCGTTACAAGGCATAGAAGCAGACTTTGTTGAGAACATTTACATACACACACAAAAAAACGAACACATAGTCAGGTTACAGTTTTCACAAAAAACAGGACAGCCAGAAAGCACAAAATCATCAATAAATTACAATAGGGAAATACAGAAAACATATTTACATAAGATACAAGGGAGCAGCTGTACTTGGGCGCGAATTATAGGTCAGGAATTATTTTTGAAGAAATAATTCACGCAATGCCTTCTTAGTAGGGTTGTTTATGTCTTTATATCTATTTAAAATTACTGGAAGATTGTGCTGTAGTGCTTGGAACTTATAGTCAGTGCGAAAATGGGGAACTAACCAAGTGTCTGTGTTGCGAGTATTAACTGTGTGATCGTTCTGTTTCAGTAGCGCAGTGCCTTCTATCATAGACCTAAAGGATGACGACAGATGAAATGAAAGCAATATTCGGAATTCATACATACTTTGAATTCTTAACACACTGAATGTTTCAAAAGCTTGCCGTGTGTGGCTTAGGTAATCAAGATTGGCAATGTGACGTATAGCTTTCTTTTGCAGAAGGTAACTTTTTCTAGGTTGGTCTTAGTTGTTGTCAACCAGACTAATGAGCAATAGCTTATTTGCGAGACAAATAATGCATTATATATTTGGAGCTTTATTTTACCAGGAAAGAACGCGCGGCAACGAGCAATTGCACCTGTTACCAACGAGAGGTTTTTTATTATCTTCTCAACATGCGAATCCCATGTAAGGTGTGAAGAAAATGTTACACCTAGTATGGTGTGTTCGTGAACAATTTCAATTTCTTCACCACCACAAATGATCTTTTTTTCTAGACGAAAATCTTTGTTTCTTGCACAAAATAACATAACTTTCGTTTTTGCAGGATTAATTTTTAGTAGATTAATATCAGACCATTCACGAAGCCGATTAAGAAGTTGATTACACTTGGTGACTAGTTCATTCACATAAGGACCAGAGAACAGAGACAGACATCAGGCATGCATTAATTAGGGCGCGAAATTGCACGCGAAACCAACAATTTCACTGCCGGATCGAGTCTTTTAAGGCGGATGTGCCGAACGTCTGGCTGGGCCCAGTAACTCGCCGTCGCACTCTTGATAAAGTCCGGAAGAAGGTAAGTGGTGTCCTGTCTTGAGAAAGGCACAACCGTACGGAGGTCATTTCTGAGGGCGCTCTTTGCTTAAGCATCGGCCCTCTCATTTCCATCGAACCCGCAGCGCTCAGGGATTCATTGAAACTTTATGCGGTAGCCTTTCTCTTGAGCAGGTGAAAGGAACTCAGTGATTCTTAGTGCAAAAGGCTGGTAGGAGGTGTAGCGTAGGAAACGTCCTAAAATTTGCAGCGCAGATATTGAGTCTGGGAATATACTACACTCTTGAATCTCATAGATGTGCCGTATCGCTTCCCGAAGCTCAGCAGCGGTTGATAATGAATTATCTTAGAATGAATATCGATATTGTGCAGGCACGTGCTTCCTCAGTCGTGCCTTTGTTACAGGCGCACCGTGGCAGTCCTAGGCATTTCTTCAGCGCCTGCGCTTGAACGCTTTCTAACGTCCGCAAGCAGGAAATGCTCACATATTAGAGAATACTGGGAGCCTGTATCGAATGTAGCCTACGAACAGAGCACTGGTAAAGTCTCAGTAAGGAGCGCCCCGTGGACCCCATTTGATGCCTGCTACGAAGCGAAGAACATCGCAAAAATACGTCATTTCTTTAGCATATACATGTGCCTCGACCATGACAGACCACGGTCAATGATAATGTCCAAGGTTCTGTGCTGGGAGGCATAAGATATCTCTGCTCCGTTTAGTGTTATCGGGTAGTAGAAAACTGGTTTTGGCGTGAATGCGACCACAGCACACTTTTCTGTTGCTAAGAGCAAACCTTGACGACGGAGGCAGCTCGTTGTAGATGACACAGCTCGTTGCAATCTCGCATGCATCTGTGGACGCGTCAAACCAGAAGTCCAGATGCAGATGTCATCAGCACATGCACTGATATGGATGTTAGCTGGTAGTTCACTCACCAGGGGCCGTGTTACAGAACTGTCAAATAGCAAAGTTTTCAAAAACTTGTCAAAAACGTGCCAATTAGCCTCGCTCCTATTGGCCGGTTGTGGCCGGCGGCCATATTGCTTTTTTGCGTCATGGGTGGTTGCAGATTACGTCACGGGTGTGGCAGAAGTGATGACGTTGCACATCTAATTATGCAGGGGCTAATTGACAGTTTTCTGTGACATTTTCGAGGCGGTCAATTTGAACGTTTCGTTTTTGACAGAAAATGGCGGCGGTGTACGCGGCGATACGAGTGAGCCGGTTGCGCCAGCGCGAGCAACGGCGAAGGAGGGCGCACGAAGACGCGTTTGACTACGTTTGACTTGCCGGATGAGCTGTTTCGACGCCTTTTTCGACTGGAGAAGCAGACTATGGAGGGCTGTGCGACTTCGTCGCCGATGAACTGGGAGGTGCGCGTGCGAGCGCGTTGTCGGTGCGGCCGCAGGTTCTATGTGCACTGCAGTTATCTGCCACGGGCGGCTTTCAACCTGGCGTTGGTAAATGAGGCGCACGTCGGCATCGCACAACCGATGGTAAGCAAATACGTGCGGCAGGTGTTGGAAGCAATCTGAAAAGTTAGCGCGCAGAAGAGGTGGGTTCCCGCGGTCACCTCTGTGCCACAGCTACATATAAATAAGATACGCTTATGCTGGCAAAGCACTTTATTTTTTTCCAACAAATCGCACTTTGTAGTCGTTTTAAATTTTCAAAAATAAAATAAGCAAACAACCACACATCACATACTGCAACACTTCACCTTTAGGCATTTTTGCCATCGATCGAATGAGCCGAACAACACAGACTTCAACAGGTTGTCTTCGTCGATTTCGTACCATGCGCTCCTTGCAAGTTCGCTCGGCAGGCACGTAGCCTTCACTGAATTCGTTCAAATTTTTCTGCGCATTTAGGTCAACCGCACAGTAGCTTGAATTTAAATGCCGCGTAAAAAACAATAACGCGGCGTGGAATCTGCGGCTTTCGTGCAAAGCGGCTTGACGTTTTACCACCGTCAGCGCATCCCCGTGGCAGCAAGTGTTACCCACCAGCAAATTTAATAGCACAACTTCGAATGCTTTTTGTTTTGTTTAATATTTTCCAACTTTAAACACAATGTTTTTGCAAAATAAAATAATAGTTGTTTTGATCGCTGCGTCTTTGTTAAGCCTTATTACAAAAATTGAGCAGACGGTCGCTCGCCGTGCAAATAAATGCTCTCGGGGCGCCACCCTGCTGTAATTGGGTGATTCCTCTTTGCGTCAAGCGGTGACGTCTCATCGTTTCGCCATTTTGATATCACTGCCAATAACTGACGGAATTTGTGACAGTTCCGTAATACGGCCCCAGGTCAATCAACCCAACGTTAAACAAGGTTGGTCTGAAGAGTTCTACAACATACACTGTTACAAAGAAGCCATCGCAGGTTCAAGCACTATAGTGACCATCAGTGTGTAAAAGGCACTGAATAACGTTACCCACGACCATAGACTCGACTTATTACCAAGCACAAGCTGCCGCACAAGTAAATACAACTGCATTCGTAGAAAACGGACAAGCGTGTTTCAAAATGGCAGATGCAGTCTTGTGGCTCATATATGACCAGAGGCACACCACAAGGAGGGATACTCTTTCCCCTACTTTTCATTCTAGTCATGATCGGACTTTTGAAATGTGATATTTATTTCAGGCAGGCAAGGTGTACTGAGGAGAGGTCATCAGGAACAGTGATCCATGTAAAAATAGGACAAAGCTGTAAATATGAGAAAGGCAAGCCTAGAGCCCTCAGCTGATAATCAGAGTTATTGCTTCTCAACCGCACATACTGACCGACTACTGCGTCAGTGCAACGATGGCAGCACTCAATGCCCAAGGTCGCCAGTAAGATTTTAAGCCTCATCATCTGCAGCACCAATCACGATCAGGGTGATGTCACTCGATTCCAGCTTCTATGCCAGCACCTAACACACCCATCCGACACATTCCAAACAAGAAACACTGGGTCAGAGAAGGGCGCGTTATACAACTGATCACGGCTTAAGTCCACAGCATAGTCCCCTACACAGTGCCTATCTCACTGTAAGCCGAAAGGGAAAGACCGGAGTGGAGTCATATCTCTCAATACACTTTATAAAGCAGCGCTTAGACTACTAGACAGTATACTCCAGCCAAAGAATTCAGGAGGCTGGGCTCTTCCTCACTCTGGGAGAACTTGCCCAGCAATGCAAGGACAGACAGGCCGTACGTTTATCGCGCAGAGAACAGGGCCGATACGTTAAACAAGCGGCATTCGCTACCCTCTACTTTACATGCGTAAAGCAGGGTCCCTTTTTGCTGCCACCCAGTATTAAAATGCCCACTATTCCGCAAGAACTTGACGCCACAGCTACACGGGATTGCAGTAGTGTTGAAATCTGGGTCAGTTGGTACATGTTCAGGAGTAAAACCAGTCAAAAGACGGAACAGAGCGAAGAGACGAGGCACACACACGACGACGTCGTGTGTGTGCCTCGTCTCTTCGCTTTGTTCCGTCTTTTGACTGGTTTTACTCCTGAGCTACACGGGAGTCGTCATCAAGCGCGAACTGACCTACACCATGCACCGTGATCGCAAACACATACATGTGTACACGGGCGCCGCACGCTCTCACACGGGTTCCTACCAGGGGCGTGTGAATATTCACAATTTCTAATAGCTAACCTGGTAACCTTCCTTTCGATTCCCTGAACGAATCATATAAACATGTTCAAAATCATTCGAAATGAATTGAATTCTTTCTCAAGTCTTCGAATAATTGGCATCAAGTTCGGATAGGGTATGCCGTAGTTTTTTTTTTTGACGGCTGTTTCAGAAACAGGAATCACTCCGATGGCGCACAGTATGCTGCCGCGATCAGTCTGTGCGAGAAGGGCGGTTCAGCGCCACGACGCGCTCTATTCTTGTGGCGGCGTTCATAATGCTCATACATATGGCCTTCAATATTGGGCCACTCGGCAGAGTTAGCAAACCCTGCGTTCATGCCCATATATCTGAGGCCTCGCTCAAACTCTCGTCCCACGCATCAAATAAGACTTTCGCTCGATTGTTTGCTTTCGTAATTAGTTGAAAAGGGTAATTTTTCTATACGTATGAGATGACGGTCACAGAGTTAACATACCGACCTAGTGTTACGCGTTTCCAGTGGAGATCAGCGTGGCGTTTTGGACAGCTACAGCATTATTTTCATGATTCATAGGGAATATGCGCTGCCCAGGGGGCGCGCCTGGATGGATGGATGGAAGGTAGGAGCGTCCCCTTTGAAACGGGGTGATGGTAGTTGCCACCACGCTCAATTTTTTCCCTTTATTTTTGTTTAACTGTGCTGTAAATTAATAAAATTCGCCATTTTCTTTAAAATACATCTTCCTACACTTTTAAACTTATGTCACCTCTCTGCTTTTGAGCCACCGGTCTTTCAATCTTCCAATCGCTTTTTGCTAATTTCCACCGCAGATTTATTTACATGACTATTGTTATCTCTAAACCCTCTGTAAACTCTGACACACAGCGCCATCTGATTTTAAAATGAGTAATCACAAAGTAGAACAGAGCTGAAAAGCCGTTGGATCTTGGCTGGAGTGGCCGCTGGCTCGTTAGCTTTCTGCCGCGTGCGTGGACTTTGTCTCAACTTTACTGTTACGAAGCGATAGAGCTTTTTGAGAATAGTTAAGCAACACAACTTGATCGCCGCAGTTGCCTGCCAACATCGACACTGGCCGTTTGCCGCAGCACTGAGGGAAATATGCCACCGTTGATGCGGCACCGTGGGTTTCGAAATAAAACTCCTCTTTCGTGTTTTTTTTTGTTCCGGTTTGCCTGAGAACGATGGAAGCTTTTGCTCAGCAGATTATATGCACGCCGGTAGAAAAACGGTCTCAAGCATACAAGCTTCGTGAACGGATGAACATTCGATCAATTGAACTTCTGCGGACTACACGCGCTACGCACAGCAAACTTGCTCAACATTTCTTTTTTGTGATTTCGAAAAACTACGTCAGTATGTTAACTAGGCCGAAATCTGTCGTGCGTTGTAATTTGAAACGCTTGCAGTGTGTGTGCAAGTAAACCATTGGAAGCATATACACATGGGGGTAAAAAAAAACGCTTGTCCCTGCACCTCAATACATGCGTACTAGCTTACGATCGTGTACGACAGCTATTACATGGCTTTCATCAAGGTTGCAACTCCTTTTGCTTTAGAGATTAAAAACACGCTAGTTCCGCAGGTGCATCAAATACAACATATGCACCTGCAAGGCTTGTTTGAGGGCACTGCACGCATTACGCCGCTAAGACGCCGCTGCCGCGATACACGATGGCGGTCTACTATGGCCCGTGACTGCATAAAGATGCCTATCCCTTCCACTTTAGCCCACCTGCTACGGTCAACAATCAACGCACGGATCATGACGAAAAAAAAATAAAACGCGTGAATGCAGCTGTTAACTGCATACCAACCTTAAAAAATCGAAGTGTCATCGAGGAGCGCAACCTACAGCAGCACATTTAAATAAAAAAAAACAAATGCTTGGGTTCGATGCAAAACGAATAAAGCTGGGCAATTACTTGAGATTATTATGCACCCTGAAACAAATGCTGCGCTTGTACTCTACACTGAAGCAATTAAAAAAAAAAGCCGCTCTCAGGGGTGCTGAAGCAGTGTGAATTTTAGATGCTGTATACAGCGAGCAACTCCTACCTGGTGAATTGTTTTTAGAGTGTGCACTTTACATATGCCTCTCAACTATGCTAAATAGTCGCTGTAGGAGCCTCGCAGTGTTATGCTGCGGGAAGAATTGTCTACACATGTTGGGTGGTGCATTACTTCGCTTGACATTTCCGACAAAATACTTGCTCCTTCGAACTTCGGCATCTGGCTTGCACGGTTTGCCGTTTCGTCTGCGCAGGGAGTAAACATCTTAGACGCGCCACGACTGGTAAAACCTCAATGCGTAATGCAAATAAATGTTTGCACGACAAAGCAACGAACAAATGAGCAGCATGCGGATTTGCTGTACTCGTCCATTCGTCTGAAATTATCTCATTGAGCGTTATTCGCGCGGTCACGAAGGAGGCAAGTAGAAAACATCCTTATCGTAGCCCTGTTGAACTCAGAACTTGCAAACGCTGCGGTATGCTGATGGTTTTGGCGTTTTTTTCGGTCGCCATTCCCCACTTATAGGCGCGGTAGCTGCTTTCGTCCTACCAAAAAATGCGGCGATGGCCACTAGGTGGCGCTAGTGGCAGACGAGAAACTCCAGCGCAGGTTCCCTATACCGCAGCCGCTAACACTTCGCTGTTTCGCACGAATATTTTCGCACAAGTAACGAATAATCACTCTAATATTAAATTCAATTTGATTCTTTCACTATTCGATTCGTATTGGATTCGGTTTTTACTACACTACGCTGCGTTTTTATGGAGGCAAAACGCTAAGGCGACCGTGTGCTGTGCGATGTCAGTGCACGTTAAAGATCCCCAGGTGGTCGAAATTATTCCGGAGCCCTCCACTACGGCACCTCTTTTTTCCTTTCCTCTATCACTCCCTCCTATATCCCTTCTCTTACAACGTGGTTCAGGCGTCCGCCGATATATGAGAGAGATATTGCGCCATTTCCTTTCCTCAAAACCAATTATTATTATTATTATTATTACTATTACACTATTAGCATACGATTCAGTTCCGAAAAAAGTACTATTCTCACACACTTAGCTCCTACGCGCACATCATCTACTAACAAGCACCACAGATCCGATCTCACACCAGCGCGGTGCCCTTCGCCAACCATCCGATCATCCCCTTTCTTCAAACACGCGACCATCCGAGCACTACACCAGGCTTCGGCGATAGCCAGCTACCAACTCCCCTTGAACATTCACGTCGGACTTTAGCCGAGCTGTCTGAAGCATTCAGAAGAGACTCGCTGAACCACACTTGTATGACTTCGTATTGATCCGCATCCCAAACACCACCGTCATCCTGTGCTCGCTACCTGGTCAGGCAGGGGTTGAGGAAAAGGATCAGATTGACGACGACAACAACGATCTGTCTCCTTCGATTCCTTGCCTAAACCAGGCTTCGGTGAATACGCTGAAACGTTGAGAACACAGCTCATCTAACATTATAAGAATACGAGGGAAGCCAGAATCACCGTTCTCAGACCACATCCTTATCTCGAAACAGACCAGCCGCAGATACCTTGCAAGATTTACTGTCAGAGGCAAAAATTCCCTGAACACGCGAGCAAAACATGGGGGCCTTCTTAACCACACTCTTAAAGAAAATTCGATAGCGTTTAGGTTGCCTTCTATGGTGTCTACAATGAGTGTGTAATGCTTTTCTTGCGAATTTCCCATCAGAACTCCGGTCGGAACCGGTTCCATTGCCCGTATACGGTATGCATCAGTCATCGCCTTCTAGAATGTTCGAATACTTTCAACTGGATTATCATATGACATTATACTAATGCTACTGACTGTTCCACCTTAATACATTTTCTGGGGTGGGCCTCCTTCTTAAATTTTGGGGGCCCTCAGGTTTTCAAATTTTGCGGTGCCCTATATGCATGGCCCGCTGGTGGCCACGTTGTGTTGATGACGTCACGACCATCTCAATCACGTTCATAAGTCTTTGGGAGCCCTCACCGCTACTGACGCAGTGGTGGAGCAGTTAAGCGATGTGCCACTGCCCCGGCAGGTGGCTGTTCAAACACAGCCAGTGGTGGGGCTTGTGATACCCAGGTTGCTCTTCTCGAGCTCCCGCCAGGCTTATGCACAGCGCTACTGTGGGCAAGTCGCAACTGTATTTAATCTATTTGAATTCATTTCATTACCACGTGACACCGGGGGGCAGGTAGCTCACAACCCGATGGGCAGGTGCCATGGTGGCCAGGTTGTGATGATGCAGCAAGGTCAAGTGACATCTCTCGACCAATCATTAATTTAGCTGCCTCCTGTCACGATGGGAAAGTTGCAACCTGAAACGGTGGGTAAGCGGTGATGACGTCACAAGGTCACCTCTCTTGACCAATCAGAGAATTTCGTGACAGAGAAGCGGGAAAATTTTTACTCGGACGACAATATAAGTTGTATTGCATCAATAACGGACGCGCGTACCATCATTATCTGCGGGTTGCTCGAGGCCATATTTGCGGAGGCGATAACCGGAGTCGCATTATCTAACGCGGGCGAGTTAAATATGAAGTTAGTTGGCACATACTGTACTTTTACGCTTGGGTCGCGTCCTGGAGGCCTTCGTCCACGATGTATTATCTGCTAACACAATCATGACCGCCGCACACCGCATTGTTGCGTGACGGCAAGCCGATGAAGACAAAACATGAAGGACAGTGATGACATGATTTTAATGGCTGACGGCCTGGCGCGTGCGCTCCTGCCCGCGCCACTGCACAGTTCATCGTCTTCTAGTCCGTCGCACGTAACCGGGGCCACCGAGCGATCGTCCCGATCGCGAACTAGAATAATGGCACAAACGATGAAACGCATAACGATGGTCGTGACAAATGGTTTGACAGAGAAGATTAAGGGCTTGCCGTGACTATGCATGAGATAAGCAGATGATGAACGAATGAAGCCAGGCCCACGAAGGCTGAAGAGCCACCGGTAGCTGGAAGCCAACTCCGAGGCCCATGGACGCAGTGAACGGCAGGGGCGGGGGTGCAGTCCTCTCATCTGTGAGTTCAGTCGTGGCGGTCTCGGATCACTGGGGTCGTATTCATGTCGTCGTGTCTTCTGGTCGGGGCTGGGGGTGGGGTGGAGGAGAGCGGCGGCGTAGGGCCATATCTGGCAGGCTGGGGCAATGCAGGGAGGTGCGAAACCACGAGCACTCCACAGAAGACCTCGGCGGAGAGCGGGCTCCGAAGCTCCGGGGCCGGGATGATGAAGGCACCCAGCGCCTCCACCAAATGTAGCATGATGGCAAGCTGATGAAGACAGAATATGAAGGATGGTGATGGCATGATTTTAATGGCTGACGGTCTGGCGCGTGGGCCCCTGCCCGCGACATTGCACAGTTCGTTGTCTTCTATAGTCAATCACAATATTTTCCCAACTGCTTCACGATCGGGGCAAACGTGAAGCACACATTGCAACGTGTCTGCATTTGTCTGCAATATGTCTGCAATTCAGCGATTACCTGAGCCCATTTTTCTTACCCACGTATCCCGACCTGGAGTGCCTGGCTGACAGACCTATGGGCCGGCCTTGGCTGACCAAGCGCTCGTGCTCTAGAGGTTTTAATTTGATCTCAGTAAAGTTGTTCTCTTTGCCTTGTCTTCATAATTTCAGTTCTTGGTGGGACGTCTCTTTAACACTTTTCAAGTCAAGGTTAAATGTATTCCATATAATTACGGCACGCCAGCCCTTCAGCCAGTGAAGTCACAACTTAGCTCGCACAAAAGATCAAGATGTTCAGTTTCAGTATAGGCTGCTTTTGTTTTCGGTTAGTGCGCCAATACCATTGTCATTCCACGTTTAGTACGGTGTATTCGTTTGGCGTTCCTACTATTTCTTTTGGAAGGGCACAATGCGTCGAGTTGCCGTTATCATTACAAAGAAACAAGTATGATAATCCTATGTGATTTAGGAGCGCCTCTGACTGATGTGGCCAAGAAAAAATCTACACTAAATACAAGCGCTGATGGTTGCACCCGTTGGAAGTCCATGAAGGTTGCTGGACAGATCATGCGCATCCTGCTCTAGGGCGGAGATTTTTTTCTTCATTTAAACAAAAAGAAAGCCACGCTCTTTAGGGCTTACAAAGGGCCGCGCCAATGTTGCGTGAAAGAGCCCGCCCTTGTGTTGATTACACGCTGCGGCTCCGCAAGCACGCGGAGCACGCATTGCGATAGATGGGCCTTTGACAGCTGATGCGTCCCTGGTGAGAGCGCCCGTCGACAACGGCCGACGTCGCAACAGCACAAGCGCTAGTGTAGGTGTCGCGCGAACAGTGTGCCAAAATGTCTAGGCACACGACGTCTAGGCCGCTCACTCACGGTCGGGATGTGGGCTGCCGCGGGGCCGGGGCTTGATTTTATTTATAGCCCCTTGGAAAAGCTCACGCGGCCACAGCTGTCGCTTCGGGGGAAGGGTCTTGGCGGCTGTCCTTTTAATCTCGCAGCGACCCAGTTTCCCGCGTTGCCTCTGTTGGCAGATCAGATAACTGGCCGCAGGAACTGTTTCCGTTCAAACAATTCTTTCGTCGCCGGCCGTCGCGTTAGATGCATCCACGGTCCACACATGAGCAGCGTGCGTGCCGCCTCTAGCTGCGCACTTTGATTAGCACAGCGTACCGCTCCAAGATAACTGCACTTCGTAATGGAAGCTGGCGAAAGGCGAAGACCAAATTAAAAAAAAACGGCTCGTGAGGCTGGTTACTGGAACAAACAATGCAGCTAAAGGCGAGGGGCAGATCACCAACCGCTCTTATACGTGCGTTCGGGTCCGCATCAGTGGATTGACCGAGGCCCTGCTGGTTTTACTCCGCTGCCCAGACTTCGCGAGACTGCGACCCACGGCACGAAAATGAAGCGCGCATTCGTATGGACAGTGAGGGCGCCGAATGGTTACAGTTGTGTTATTAGGTACGATATAAACCAACACCTTTGTCAAGAGCATTGGCCTGGATATCGAAGCTTGCCGACACTTTTTCAGCTCCTCGCCGCAACGCGGTTGACGCAGCCACTTGGGTGGGACGTCGAGTTCAAGCTGCCGGTAAATGTCAGTGCAACGGTCCACGTATACAGGATGTCCCAGCTAACTTCAGCAGGGCTTAAAAATATGCCGCGGCACTCTAAGACGATGATACCAAATGCATGTTACTCGAGATTGTATGGAGAAACTCACACGTTTTGTATCGGGCTCTTAACTGCATTATTAGTCGAGATTAATTAACCATCTTTGCAAGCAACGAACCTAGGCGAAAAAGTCCAATAAGAAAGTTGTAGAATGGTCCGTAAAACGTCCAACTGAACCGTTTCTAACTTTCCATGTATTACCTATTACCTTTCTTCGCACACTGCCGATGCCCGCGAAATAAAAAAAAATACGACGTGACATGTCCGCTGGCGCGCCGCGATCGCAGTGCTCTCAAACGTTCCGCCCAACAAACAGCTCATTTAGCCCGGTGTGTTGCCCCTTAAAAGTCGACAGGGCTGCGACGCACGCGCTGGCTGTGTGATTACGGCAGTGCAAGCGATAAGGACTGTGTCTGCTTGTCGCTATCATCAAGCGCCGCGAGGGAAGCATACCGCTGGCGTAAATCGCACAGCCAGCTGCTGCGTCGCTGCCCTGTCGCGTTTTAAGGGGCAACGCACCGGGCTAAATAATGTTAGTTCCTGCACGGAACATTTGAGAACAAGCGGGCATGTCACGCGCTTTGCTTTGCTCTCCCAGTCATCGTTGTACTACGCTGTCTTCGACTTGCACCGCGCGCTCTCAGCCGGCAGCATAACCTCGCCCGAGCGCATGCTAGCGCTGATGGGATCGCGACTCATTAGTTTACATGACCCCTTGCAACTTACCAGGATCTGCGGCCTGTCGCAGATCCACTCAGTCCTTTTTCTGAGAAACCGCGCATCATGCGTAGGTAACGTGTATAGCGCTCGAGACACCGCCAGCTGGATGCCCTTACATGGGTGCAAGCGCTTTTTGAGCAATACGCTTGCTAGAGAGTGTGTACAGGTGCCGCTTGTTTTGCTTTTGTTTGCTGTCCTTAGATGCGTGCTCCTCTGCGCAATGAGGAGATAATTCAATAAATTTAAACAAATGGCCAAAAGCTCACTTGGTGGTGCACCACTTTTGGAACAGTAATGCCGACGCTTCGATTTTTCAGCTCTGTCGAGAGGCGCGGAGTTTCGCTTGGCTTCACTGACTGAAGAAGGGTGATGCATCATCTTTGGGTGAGCCTCTCAGACGGACTCTGCGCGAGCCGAGGTGAAACGTCGTTGGCTCTGCTTACAGGGTGTACATTCCTTAAAAACCTTGCTTTCAAGCGTACTTTTTACGTATGCGCTAAAATTTCCTCTGAGGTACGTACAGAGTGTGTGAAAAATTCCCAGGCCACAGGGTCTGGTTTTCAGCGATGTATTCTGACACTCAGGGCGCCTATGAAGCTACCAGATTCTCAGAGGTAAGAATGATACTTTTCTTATCATAGTAGGCATTGTGAGAGACCTATAATACTACTGCTCTGAAGCAGGCACTATGGCCCAGGAACTTTTGAGGCTCCCTTTAGATTTGTGACTTCAGTTCGTCACTTCGTTACCTCACGAACTTTGTTAGAACTAAGAGCTCCCGAGTGATCTCTTACGAATACGGTGGACGCGTGTAGTTCATATTTATGGCACGAACCCATTGGACTTGTGCCGATGGGAAAACAATACGCACGTACCCAACGTTATGCCTTTGTCAAAAAAAAAAAGAAAAGAAATGGCGATTACACCGGTTGTTTTTGCGGGTGACTGGCACTAGTTGGCTCACATAGCGCTATGCAGTCGTTTTATTTGCTTTCAACGGTGCTGCCAAGCATGATTCTGTGACGATTGTATTTCTGTTATGGGAGGGTTACTATGGCCTCCCGCATCCATGGGGCGCTCGGAGCACAACGCCCCGCCTCGGCTGCATTCCCCCGCAACACGATGAATGTGCCACGTCGCCGCTCGCGGCTTTATCAGGACTGCGGTGGATGATACAGCGCAGATGCGCAGGATGTCGCGCCATCCATTTATTGCACGATGTTTTCATCTTACCGGGCGGGGGGGGGGGGGGGGGGGGGGAAAGGGAGGGTATGCTCTGGAGCTCCTCGCCCATATGGTATCCGTCTGCTATGAGTAGCTGCTGGCCTTGGCGGGTGAAAAAGTGCCGCTCTTCTGTTCCTTTGACTGGACTATTGATAATCATTTCTAATGTTGGCAGGCCAGCATAGCGATATCACTCCTCTACACGCGTGTGACGAGGTATGCCAATGACCTCACGCAGGGCCGCCCTATACATTGCTTCAAGCTGTGCAGTCTGCTTCTTTGTTAGGGCGAAGCACATGACGCCATATGCAGCCCTCGCCATCAGAACTGCTCGCCCAAGGGTACGTGCTACTTCCATTGTAGCACCTCCGAACTTATTAGCCGTCCTACTGATGAGCTGGAGGCGTTGCTGCCACTTGGGTTTGGGCAGTCGGAGCCATTCCGTCGCTCCTTCCTTCTCCCTAACGGGAATTGCCAAAACACGGACCCACCCTTCCTCCGGTCGTTTCAGCTGCTTTTTTTCAGCCGCACTTTGGATCTTTCAGTCGCTCTCCCCTTGATCATAATATATTGCGCCTTATCCACGGATGCGTTCATGCCTGTGGTGATGAGCTGTTCCTGAAATGCCTCTAGTGCCTTTTGCAGCTGAGCGGCGGCCTGGCAGGTTGTGCGGAGCTCCCGTGGTTCAACCAAGATGATGTCGTCTGCGTAGGCAGTCAAGTGGACCACTTCAACCTGGGCGAGACGACAGGCTAGTCGATTCAAGACTACACTGAACAAGAGCGTGGAGAGAATCGTTCCTTGCGGCGCTCCTGCTCTGTTGTGAAAGCTTTTGTGTTCGCACTACCTGAGCGAATCTCAAAGGTGCCATCGTTTAGAAAGTTGCGGACGAAGTTTAGAAGTCGTTTCCCTGGGTGCCTTCAATGACGGGTGTCAATGGGTGTCAATGACAAAGTTCGGCAACCTCATGAGGTTTCGACCTCATGAGGTCGACCTCGAGGTCAACCTCAACCTCAAAATGACCTCAACCTCACGTCGTGAGGTGAGGTTGAGGTGAGGTCGGCGACGGCTCGAAATTTTGTGAGGTCAGCAAATCAGACAACAACCTCACGCGTGAGTTTGGGGTTGAGTGAGGTCGTCATTCATTGAGGTCGAAATATTGAGGTCGACACTTTTTGCAATAGCCGCGGCTTCCTTCGACGAGTGCCGCTTCCGAGGCGGAGTTGCAGCGCACCACCGCAGTGCTCATGCAATGACGCTTGGTGTTCGGTTTCCCCTGTTTGGACAACCGGATGCCACAGTTCCCTCGTAGCTTTCGGTGCTGCGCCGTAATGTCCGCTCACCCGAGCCTACAGGAAGACGCACCCCTCTGGTCTTCCCGGAAGGAGTGTTACTTTCACAGCACGCCACTATCCCTCCCCATTCCCCCGCTGGCGTAGCACCCGTAGCTGCCTGCCGGTGAGCTCAAACTCCCGGGAACGCGCAAAGCACATAACTCACGTTGACTCGCGGTAGCATTGTCTGATGCCGCAAACAAAGTTTAGTCCAGCAGGTACGCTATAAATTTGTCGTAGCACGGATGGCCCAAAGCAAGACTGCTTCGTGTTCATGCTAGTTGCCAGCGCTGACGTCACAGATCTTGCCTTGCAGTCGAATAAAGGGGATCCTGCTTTACATTACACGGTGACTCAGCAGAAACCGAAGCAATCGGTACAGGCGAGAGAATGTGATTCAGGTGGTTCCTAACAAAGATACATGCTGATTCGATGAAAAAAGAACGAAGCCAGAAAAACCTGTATAACAGCGTCGAAGCTCTTGATCGGTGTCTTCCCCTTTCGAATCTCACACTATACTTCTGTATATTCCCATTCCGTAATGCAAGCAGATGAAAATATAATTTCCCTTTTATATCCTTCCAAATAACCTCTCTTTGGTCTCCTCTTCCTTGCACCTTCTCGGAAATTCACATATTATGCCGAAATACCGCAGCACGGGGCGAACGTACCAGCATAGCGGTGTTACAGTGGTAAAATATGAGAGAGAGAGAGAGACTCTTTAATGAAGAAACAGAGAATTTAGCCGGCGTTTCAATATCGCTGGCATGCTACTCTGCGTAGGGAGGGGAATTTGGGAGATAAAGACTGAAGGAGAGCAGCGTGGAAGAGGTGGAAAAAAAAACGAAGATAAAATGCTGCCATGAAATGGGTACTAAGGATGCAGTGGCGAGTATTGATGCAACCTATGAAATGATGGAGTGCATAGTCCGACGTATGGGCTGACGAAGTTCACTGCAAGAAGAATGCATGAAGGTAACCTGCAAGTGAATTTGGAGCTTATCGAGATGTCCAATGTCTTTTAAATATGTAAAAAGAAAGTTCATTGCAAGTCTCTGTTGCCTGAAGCAGGCTAAGGGGCCTAAAACTTTGTCCATTGTTAGGGGCACTGGGCAGAGCTTCTGCATGCAATGTTCATAGTACGCACGCTCGTTAGCATACGCAGGGCACTCAAGCAGGATATGCTCCACAGTTTCTATCGAAGCACAGTTGTCACAATGCGGACTGTTCATTTGTCCAAAACGGTATCGCAGGCCATTTGTATATGCAGCATTCAGACGAAGTCGGTGATAAAGTGTTTCGAGTTTGCGAGGAATTCTGGGTGAGAGTCTTGATCTAAGATGTGGGTCGATTGAGTGAAGAAATTGGTACTGATGTGCCGGCAAACTCCAAAGCCGATACGTTTCTTCGTACGCAAAACGTTTAGCCATTTGGGACGCATCAGATTTCGTGAGAAAACTTTGAATGTATCTCTGATGTTGATGGCCCTTACGGGCCGCTTCATCTGCTTTTTCATTAGCCATAATGCCACAGTGAGCAGGTACCCACTGAAATGTTATGCAGTGGCCTGCGGCAATAGCTAAATGATGGATATACCCAATGTCCAGGGAAACTGGCTGGTGATTCGTTTTCTTCAGCAGGTTGGCCAGAATCTGCAGAGATGCTTTTGAATCGGTGAAGATAACCCAACGGCCGGCGGTTCGGCGCAGGATGTAAGAAACAGCTTCCTTAATGCCGTGAAGCTCAGCTGTTGTAGAGGAGGTCCTCTGCTGCAGCCGCTAAGAAAGGGCATGGCCTGTTGAGGGCACATAACGGCCACAAGAAGAAGTTTCTTTAGTAGTTGAACCATCGGTGAAGATATGGGTGTGCTGCGTATATTCTTCGATTAAGTAGGCGAGAGTAGCTTGCAGAAGTGCTGCCTGTGGCATGCGGCTCTTTGCATTCACACCTGGAACAGACTTCTTCACCTTTAGAGGAGAGAGTGTCCATGGAGGAAAGGCCAGAGGTAGTAGTTTCTGAGGCTGATTAATAGTAGGAAGGGGCAGGAGCTGCACTGCCTGGCCAAAGCTAGAGTTGCTGTGAGTTAGGTGGACACGGTGTAGGAAGTGCTTCTTCCCTTGCAGGACATGGCGGAGATGGGTACGCATAGTTTCCTGGGCGGCAATTACCTCTAGTGGGAGACATCCTGCCTCCGTTACTGTTCCTGATGCAGAGGAACCCTTTGGGAGGCCAAGACATATTCGCAGGCAGCTGTTCCGTGCGGCATTGAGAGTCTTATTGCTTGATGTAGATAATCTTTGAAGCACTGGTAGACAGTAGCTCAAGGTTCCTTCAACGTAGGCTTTTTCAAGCAGAAGCAATGATCGGCAGTTGCTACCCCACCTTGTTCCCGCCATGAACCTGAACACTTGCGATGCTGCAGTAATCCTCGCACGGAGTTTTTTGATCTGAGGTGACCATGACAGATTATAGTCGATTACAACACCCAGGAATCGCTGAGATCGTACATATGGCAGCGATCGTCCGCCTAGGAGCAGCGGATATCGGGTCATCGTTTTTCTTGTAAACGCCATTGCAACACTCTTTTCTGCCGAGAGACGAAGACCTCTGGAAGCCAGGTACATCGAAATGTGCAATAGTGCTCTCTGAAGACGTTGCTGGGTAATATAGCGCGAATGTGACGCGGTCCAGATGCAGATATCATCAGCATAAATTGTTATGCGGACCCCTCGCGGAAGGTGTCTTCTTATGTGAATAAGGACAATATTGAACAGGAGAGGGCTGAGTACCGCTCCCTGTGGTACGCCCCTCTCCACTGCGTGAAACGTGTTGGTCCGTTTGGAGTGGTAATAAAAATTTGTCGTTCTTTTAAATAATGCCCAATCCACTTGTATAGCCTTCCTCCAAGGCCAAGACTGCCAAAGGCTGCGAGAATTGCATGGTGAAAGACGGAGTCAAAAGCGGTCTTGATGTCTAGGAAAACGGCTGTTGGGATGTACCCAGCATGAAGGTACTCCTCAGTCGATGAGACGAGGGCGATGATATTGTCAGTCGCAGACCTGTTTTGACTGAACCCGTTCATTTCTTGGGGGAACTCATTTCGGCTTTCTAGGAACCAAGTTATGCGCTTGCAGATCATGCGCTCCATGAGCTTACCTACGCAGCTCAGTAGGGCAATGGGCCGGAATGATGCGTAGCTTGTTGGCTGCTTACAGGGTTTCAAAACGGGCACGATTTTCGCCAGCTTCCATTCCGTGGGGACCTCACCAGCCATCCAGGAAGAATTGTAACACTCCAGGAGTCGAAGACGGGAGGTGTGGGGTAGCTTTGCAATGGCGTCATAGGTCACCTCATCATGACCCGGAGACGTGTGCCTGTTTGTCTCCGCGATAGCTGTGCATAGTTCTTCCATTGTGAAAGGCAGGTCTAACGCTGGCACTGCCGCCTTTGGGATGCCTGTTTGACCATCTGCAGAGAGTGTCGAATACCCTGACCCTGCCGACAGCAGCTTGCAGTATTCTTCTGAGACTTCTTTTATAGATTTTTGTTCGTGAAGGGAGAGTGCAGCGAAGGGGTGGAGTTGTTGAAGTGGCGTGCGCATACCTCTAACTATCCGCCAAATATTGGTTACTGGTTTGCGCACATCCAGCGTAGAACAAAAGTCACGCCACTTTTGCCGACTGAGTTTATCCATGTAGCGTCGAATGTGACGTTGTGCCCGTCGGCATGCACGTAGGTCATCGAGGCTTTTTGTGCGCAGAGCTTTCCTTTCAGCTCGCCTGCGTATAGCGCAAAGCCTTTGGAATGTGCCATCCTTAGAAGGTAGGTTATCATTTTTAGCTGTAAGTTGTGTACTCGCCCTCAGGCAATACGCAATTGTCGATGCTAATTCCTCATTGCGAGTTGCCGCAGTAACTCCTCTGCTTACAGCGTCCTTGTATGCGTCCCAGTCTGTAGATTTTATAAGGAATTTCTTTGGGTTCCTCTGCACATGGAAAGCCGATATAAGGATTGGGTAATGGTCGCTTCCACGTGTCTCCAAATCAGTGCACCAGCCAAAGTTGTGGGCGAATGAACTTGTGACAAATGTCACGTCGATGCTGCTGGTAGTCGTCGGGCCTCGGAGGTAGGTGATGCTGCCGTCATTTAATGGCTGAAATGAATGCTTGGAGAGAAGTTTTGCAAGCTTGGCACCCCGGGCACATGTATGTGAGCTGCCCCAAATTTCATTATGAGCATTGAAGTCTCCGCAAATAATATGCGGAGAGGGCGTCCTTGCTATCAAGTCTTCAAGTCTCAAAGCATCAAATGGCGTGCCTGGCTCAAGATATACTCCAATCAGAGTGTACTGTTGTCCGGCAATAACTGTGACAGCGCATACGTATTCAATGTCGCTGTGAGGCGGGACATCAACCGGTGAGGCCGGGATATCCTTGCGAAAGCCTATCAGCAATCTGCTGACGTTATCTGGTCGTTGTGAATGATGGAAATAGTATTCATTGAGTCGGAAAGTTTCTTCGACGCGTGATTCACAGATGACTATGAAGGGGAAGCGGTACGCTCGCACGAGCTGTCGGAAATCTGAGAGTTTAGAGCGTAGCCCGCGAGCGTTTCACTGGAAAATGGTGCATGTACGAAAGATGTTGTGGATTGTCAGCTGCGGTGAAGTTCTCGCTGTGGAAGCCATGATTACTGAAGTGTGGTATTACGCCCCTGCGGAGCGTAGGAGACCGACACCAACGGCTCCATTGCAAGGACAGCTTCTACTTCTGGGAGTCTTCCTGACGAGGGGTTTGCACGGATAAGAGCCTTGATGGCTGCAAACAGCATCGGAATCAGTAGGCATGTGACATCTTGTTCAGAGCTTCCGGTTTGCTGCCTGCCGCTGATCTTCTTGTCATGTTGTGGCGCCCTAGGGTCAGAGCAAGCGACGCTGTTTTTTGGGTCTTGTGTAGTGCGTTGCAGTAGCTTTGATGAAGGAGAAGAACCAACGGACTTCCCACGCTTCTTTTTTACCGCATCTGCGTAGGTCTTGTCAGCTGCTCTACCACGCTGTGTTGACTCATTCTCGGAAAGAGCTGCCGTAGTCGTGAAAACCACGTCGTGGTTAGATGGTGGTTCATGGCGCTTGGGGGGTTTCCCTTGTGTTTGCTCTGCCGTGCGAGCAACTGTGGCTGCTTTCTTTTTATAACACCCTCCATAGGAAGCAGGGTGTGGGCCACCGCAGTTAGCGCATTTAGGTTGCGCTCTCGAAGTGTATTCTTTGTGCGAGTGGGGGCCAGCACACACTTTGCAGCGCACGGGGCCGTTAGAGTGTCTTGATATGTGGCCATGCCTCTGACATTTATAGCACTGAGTTGCTGCTCCGACGTATTCAGTTACAGGGTAACTACAGAACCCCAGCGTTACTCGTTTTGGTAGCGGCGCATCTTTTGCGAATTCCAATATAACTGTGTGACGGCGTACCGCTTTTATCTTTCCACCATCCTCAGGAGTGTAGGCGATTAGCCTCCTTGCTGAGAGGACACCTTGGTCGCGTAGAAATTCCTGCAGATCTTCGTCTGTGTAGGTGACAGGTACATCTTGTATTTTGCCATAGCTTGCCATGTAAGAGTATGGGACTCTGGCCTCTACAGCCACTCCAGCCAGCTTAGTTACCGTGAGCAGACGGTTGGCGGCGGGCAGCGTCGATACTGTAACCATCAGGCTCCCATCCTTGTGAATGCGATGGCTGAGGACTTTTTCTTGAGCCGATGCTACAACCGCCGAAGCCACAATGTTGGGGTTGGCTTTCCATAGGCTTCCTCCTTCCTCAGTGGGCCTGAAAACTACAGGAACACCGGTAGCTCTCTTTTTCTTGTACGATACAACTGTAAATGATGCTTGGTCCATGTCCTCTGGATGGTCGGTCAGAGGCTCGTTGCTGGCTTGGTCGTCGCGCAGTCTCTTGTTTTGCGGGGCCTGGTCTGTAGCCGCAACTACAGGGGCCGCTGGACCCGCCGCTGGCGCTGCTGCCATCAGTGCAGCATGGAGTTCAGCTGGCGGTGATGTTCCGTGTCGGCGTTGATACGGCGCACAGCGCCGAGGAGGTCGCTTGACGTGCTTTTGCCGGCGGCCAGGGACCCCCAGGTCGTCGCACGTCGAGGACACACGCCAAAGAGACTGGAAAACCTCTGAAGTGAGAAAATAAAGCCGAAAATTACGGACCGGTGTCAGACAGCCGGCCCACTAATCGCCGTCTTCGGTAAAATATGCGAAACTATAATGAATGTGTGATTACGTGGTAGCTGATTCCTATTACTTTTATTCTATTGAAGATGTGTGAGTAGAACTGATTACGTGCTGGCGCTTTGCTGCCGAGTCAATGTTTCAAACCTTCTAATATGGCGTTTAGTGAGGCACGCTGTTCTTACCTTCTGATTTTAAAAGTGTGCGATTATTGTTTGTAATCATCCTCTCTGTTTTTTTTTCTTTTCTCGTATGGGATCAGCTAGGTTGGCGGCCTGCCTTGGAGATGCCGTTGCACTGCTCACGCCGCTATCTTTCCTTTAACTCTTCTGCAGATACCCATTGTTCACCTTAAACGGCTTCGTAGAATGCTCGCGCGGTGCCCTCGCGGGTAAAAAACTTAGAGGATGCCGGCGTACCATTGAGTGGTTCAGTTTTGAAGGAAAACCAAGTGACTGACTCGAAGACTGGTTGACGAAATGGTACCCAGAATTCTGTTTAATTAAGCGTATAGCATTTAGGCGTTTTTTTTTGTCCCGTGTATGGGGGAGGGGGGGGGGGGCGGTTGGAAAAAGATTACAATATCAATACAAGATTACAGATTACAATATTTAATCAACATTCTGGAATTCTTTAATTAGGCAGTAGTATATCGACTTCCCTTGGCTCATAAAGATACACTATTATCATCGTCAGCATCGTCGCCGTCACCTTGAGATTCAACGGCATGTGTCGTTGCATGATCGTTGCAGTATGTCGCACATGCGAACTGGCGCGTTTACCTCCTGAACAGTCCGAATATAATTAATATGAACCGAGCTGTGGACACTCTTTGCAATGCGTCATACGCGCATGTGTAGTAATGTAGGATCCATATGGACCTTGAAATGGGGTGGTTGGAGACCTGGTATGACGTCACATTGCATCGTTGTAACGTGACTAGGTGTGACGCCATTTTAAATCGTCGTCACGTGGCTAAATTTGACGTCACAATACATCGCTGTCACGTGACCTGGTATTGCGTCACTCATATGGTTATCACTAATACTAATTAGTATTACGTTCCCTAATTGCACCAATAAGCATTCGTTAGGCATCTTTATCAGTGTATGTTAATTAGCATGAATTATGTAACATCATCTTCGTCACGTGACTTGTTGGCTCTCGACGTCCCATGGTACCGTTTCCTGCGGACACTTTGCTGCGGATATGACCTTGAAACTGAGCCATCCTATGCTCTCGCATTAATAAAAGAAGGCGCTCGCTTGTACACAAACATAAATGCAACACGCCTTTGTTGCTGTACTACAGTCGCACCTTGTTTTCGAATGCAGCATATGGAGGGTTGAAAAGAGCCTTGCGGGACGTCAAAATTTTCACCTACGTCGAGTGTTCTTGCTATGCCGGATAGAGCTAAAATCGATGTATACTGATATGCGTCTGCGCCGCCGTCGAATTGCAAAGGATATCGGCGACCAGTTTCTTTACATTCGCTATTTTCAAGTCTAAGAAGAGTATCGTGAATACCCGCCCTCCGAATTTCTGGTAGATGGTGTAGAGCGTCTGTGTTTGTCAATTTCCGGTTCGTACTTGAATGAGCGAGAGGCTTCCAATACGTACAAGTATACGCGAAGCAGTTTCCGAATATTGAAACTGATAAAGTTACAGTTAGTTAGTGAAGCAAACTTAACGAAAAAAGTACCCTCCGACGTACTGGTGCATGGTGACCGCGTAAGGGGCACCACTGTCCACAGGCTATAAACTCTCCGAGGGTTCATCCCAGACTATAAGCTTCTCTTATTGCTTGTACTTCAATAGTGTCCGTACACACATTATTAAATAATTACAGACCGCTTAGGGCTGCTATTGTAATAACTAGTCATCACAATGGTACCGCCATCATTTTGGCTTTCCTGTCTCACACGAATCTAAGAATTGTTTTTAACTGAAAAACTTCGATATCGGTTTTTGTTTTTTTTTTGTTTTTTTTTCTGAGGACGAGTAGCCGACCTCAATTCCTAAGTTTGAGGTTGAGGTAAGGTTGAGTGAGGTCGCCAGTGGCGTCAGGAAAGGTGAGGTGAGGGCGTCTCAGGAGACCTTAACCTGAACTGATGAGGTTGAGGTTGAGTGAGGTCGGCAAATCTTTTTTTTGAGGTTGAGGTGAGATCGAGATTTTTGAGGTCAAATGCCCACCTCTGGTAAATGACGGCTTTGAGGGTTACAGTGTCGAAAGCCTTTTTGATGTGCACAGCGACTAGGATGCTGGGTCGCTTTCTGTATTTAGAATTGATTATTTTTCTTAGTAGGAGCAGGCTGTCGTGTGTTCCGAGATTAGGGCCAAACCATGTTTCTGAATGGGTGGAAGAAGATGTCTTCCTCCTCCTGGTGGTGGCCAAGACGGGCCGCCGCCACCATTCGCTCAGTCAGTTTGCACAGCATCGACGTGAGAGATATAGGCCTAAGGTTAGCCGTTGTGCGGGAGTCCTTGCCAGACTCGGGAACTGACATGACGATTGCATGCTTCAAGTCTGCTGGTATTACGCCAGTCTCCCAAATGATGTTCCCGTAGAGAGGATCATCTTTCTGCATCGGCCCGAGGTTACGGAGCATGGTCGAGGTCACCCCGTCTTTTCCCGGGGCACTGTTGACACGGGCCCGTCCCAGGGCATTGACCAATTCGGCTAGGGTGAAATTATTCTCGACGTTGACGGCGGTGTGGACTGGCTCATGTTCGTAAGTGACGGAGGCTGGGGAAAGAGAGTGCTGGCAGCCTCGTTCTCGAACGCTTCGTGTGCGGAGCCTTGCTTGAAGAGGACAGTTTGCACCATGCCCTGGGCCATTCAATGCTTTGAAGTTTCTCCATAGCGTCCGGGGACCTGTGCTCTTTGAGAATGAAGCACAGAGTTCTCCCCATCGCTGTCTGCTGAGGAACTTGCAGCGGCGCCTTATCTGTGCCGTCTTGTTGCGAAACCGAGAGGCCAGCGTGCGTGCGGCCTCCGTAGATATATCCGGCATGGAGCTCCTTGCTAGTAGTCCACAAATTAATAAGGTGGCGGTCTGGCACAGGAGCGTCAAGTGAGAACGCAGTGACCACCCAGCGAGCGCGTCAGCTTTTGCAGAAACTAGGTCAAAGGAACGCGCCGTCCCTTCCTTACAGGTGAGACAAATGACGGGAGCAGGGAGGGGCAGTCCATAAAAGTGAGCACCGGCATGAACGCAGCGGAGTGGGAGGGGGGATTGAAAACTGGCGTATCTGTTGCTGAAACAGCCGTCGACATCGCTTCGGCGGGCGTGGTTGCAGCGACGCACGTCTCTTTCGATCCTTGCACATCCCTTTCACTGCCTTCCCTCTGCACTCGGCAGTGCTAATACACACATTTTTTTGTCCCTCGTCGGTGACGCTGAATGTTGAACATGGTGACATACACAACATGGTGATGTCCCTTCCGCGAACAGCTTGTCGCTGGAATAATCTTTGTTAAGCCATCGGCGTAACCGTTTGTGAATTTTAAAGAGAAAGCTTTACTACGCCACGTTCCGCGAGTTTCGCTGACTCCGTCGCTTTGACCTTCAGCGATCTTCAGCAGCATTGGAGCTGCGCCGAAAGCAATGAAGAGCGGGAGCTTTGAGAGCGGAAGGAAAGGCGCATAACTGGCCCCATGGGACAGTGAACACCTCAGTCACGCTTTAAGCAACGTGGCGATAGGAACAGATGTGAGCTGCATCGTTGGCAGTGGCAACGTTGTGGCAGAAACATGGCACTGAAGCTGTATGGCGTCGGCGTTGACAACGTTCTAGACTCCGATGACTTCGAGGAAAGGAAGGGCACATAACTGGCTCCCTGGGACAGTGGACGCCTCAGTCGCACTTTTAGGTATTTGGCGGCCGTGAGAGAGAGATGTGGGCTGCATGCGTTAGCGCCGGCAACGTTGTGGCAGACACGCGGCACTGCAGCAATAGGCCGCAGCGGTCATTGGGTGAGCAACCTCTTGCGATCAACCGTTAATTTAACTGTCACCTGCCAGGGTGCCAGGACGGGCGCGCTGCCTATCCAGTGTCTGGCGCACTCAACATTACAGACGCCAAGCTGCGTCTATTTGCCCGATACACCACAGCTCTCGCTCTCTTATTAGGTTCAACAGTAGTTAAACCGCAGCTAATTTTTTTACTACCTTCAGACATGTTGCAGTGCGTTGTAGTGCGGAGTGCGTTTTCCACTGCGCCCCCCGCCCCCCACACACTCACACGCTGTATATGGCGTGGTGAGGTGCCGCGCTAACCTATAGAAATCTCCCCACAATATGAGGCGATACCCGTCATATTGAAGTCCTGATGGATATTGCGACCTGCAGACATTCCCGTGCTTTGTTTCTCTTCCATCCCAAAGCACACATGGTTTTACAAATTAAGAAATTGCAAAAAAGTTAATAACCTTTGGCTAAAAATTTGAGCGCAAAAAAATGTGAACACGTGCGCAAACAGGTTTCTGAAAATATTTCTTTTCCCTCAGAAGCACACCGCCAGCACGTGCCTGGTCGGGAAACTGCGTCATAGAAGGTGGGCGACGCAAGATCGGTTTCCTCACTGTTCGTTTGGAGGCTGCCGCATTACGCGCATCTGGGCGCAAGGCAGGCACGCAAGCAGGCAGTCGGTCGCTGGTTACGATAAGACAGCAACACTAACGTAGCGTGCCAAACGAAGTCCGCGTCTCACGTCGGTTTTCTTCGTGCGTAAAGGCTGGCCGTAATCGTGAGGCTTTGCAATCGCAGTGCTTTACGTATATCTAAGAACGGGCGCCCCCGCGTTTCACCAAGCTTGGTGCATGCTGTCATTGGCATCGGGAGAAAATGGCAAGAAGGCGCATGAAACGCTGCTACGACGATATGAATTCTTTGAGGTACGCGAAGGGATCCCCGTACGCCTTCTCAGCGATAACGCCGTGCGCTGAAGGCTGCGCGCACGGTGTGGCGACGTTGGCAGTCTTCCTGGCGAATTGTTTCGCAGCGTGCGGAATGCAAATGAGTGTCGGACGGCCACCCCAGAGGACAACTTTGGAGCACGTTTCCTGTACTCGCCGCACCTGCCTATGTTTATTCCGGCCGTTCGCGGGCGCCCATAATGCTTTGTCGAGGCGCAGATTTCTCTCTCTCACTGGGATTTCGACGTCGAAAGCGACACGCCCAACCTCGATTTAACGAAAATCGCTTTAAGCCTCAGAGGAAAAAGTAAACAACAAGTCGAAGGCAGCTGAAGTATGCGGCTAGTACGCGGCTGTGGTTTGAAGCAGCTTATGCGCGGAGGTCTCGCTCGAATGCACCGTTTCTTGAAATGGAGCAAGTTTCACGGCCGATACCTGGGTTTTGATGCGCACTTCAGCTGTCCTTTTTACTTTCATGTCTTCACCTAAACTGCCTCAATAAAATCTAAATGTCGAGGTTTTTATCGTGTCAAAAGGATTCATCTGGCTGTGAATATAATCACAGCAACAACAAAAAAGGCAAATGGTACTTGGATTCTTGGAGGATAGTATACTCCTTACCATGGAGGGAAAACTACTCCGACGTGACCCCGTCTGAATGATCATCCCGGCTGAGCCCATTCTAGAAATGGGAGGATTGGCCCGAGCAGCTCAAGCCCTCGTGGAAACGGCTGCTACACATGCTCCGTCGCATCACCAAAGCATGTGCGCGCTCGACGGCGCTTCCTTGCCCGTCTATGGCTCCACCGACCAGACGTCGGCAATTGGAGGTCTTACATCGAGAAGGCCTGAGGGCCTTCCCTGCCGTATAGCCGGGCACGGGAGCTGCACTGGTACAATGGTCATCCGCGCTCACGAACAGAGCGCGGCCGCGCATGGAGAGCGCCACGGACCGTCCATGGGTTGGCCATCCAGGGCCGTGAGCCTGCTGCGTTACTTGGGTTAGACAACCCACCAGGAAAACCCGGCAATCTTCTTGCACGTCCGACTCTGGGAGGGCGTGCTGGTCGCGGAGCGACGACTGACACCTCGCAAAACGCACACCTCGGCTCATGCCACGCAACGGGCCAGCCGGGCCAGCTGCACTGCCGAATTCTCTCAGGAAGTCTATGGCCCACACATTTTACCCGTTTTCAGGCGCTTCTTGGCGACCTCCAAGCAGACCACAGCGGCGAACGACCAGTACTCACCACCTTCACTCCGTCCTGAACGGCGCGGAACACGAGGGCATCCGTCTTACGCGTCAGGTACTGGCGGCCAACCTGGAACACGATTGCATGATGTCACGTCCACATATTCGCGGACTGGGCCGAAGCCCTCTTAGCCCTTTTCGGACTTTCGCGCAAGCGCTCGACTGCCGACCGCATCCAACGGGCCCCCACTGCCATTCACTTGACATATACGGCGCTCCTTCACGGTACGATGGGTACCTCAGCCACATGGGACGCTCTCGAAAAGAGCGCACCCACAGGCTAGCAAGCAAGCGCTTTAGGCCACTCCGGAGCACCCACACCGAACCTGGTAGGGAGCGCTGGCATCTTCGACAGTGCCGCCGTCTTTATCTTCAAATGTTAGCTTCCAGCTTCACGTTCCAGCTTCACCATCATTAAGACAACGACGTCACACCGGTGAGTGCGAGTCGCGCCCCTAGCCCCAACCTTGTCCCTTCCGAGGCCGCAGCCATAGGTACAGGTGGCATGCATCGCCTCCCGTGCTTGGAGGCGGGCTTGGACGCGTGCCGCCAGACAGTCACGCCGTAAACACCACATCTGGTGGTTCATCGGCCTCACCAACCTAGGTGCCCTAATCAGTGTGACCTGGGGTCACACTTTTGAGGAGTGGAATTTAACCGCGCAGGAAGCACAAAAAGACCACAGCCTCGCTGTGAACCTCTTTATCGGATGTTTCAATGAGAGGCATTGTTTGCATCTCCCTGCTTTCTTAAGCGCACGTGGCCTTGTGGCATCCCCTTTTACACAGTTCCTTCTTCCTCTAATTTCAAGCTTGAAACTATATACTTCAATTTGTAGAGCTGATATGCAGCGCCAAAAGGCGAAGAATGTCAGTTGTGAGGTTTAGCGTCCCGAAGCGACACATGGGCTATGAGGGACGCCGTATTGGAGGTCTCTGGATTAATTTAGACCACCCGGGGTTCTTTAACGTGCCCTTACATCGCACATCACACGGGCGGTTTTGTAGTTCGCCTCCAGCGAAATACAGCTGCCTCATCCGGTATCGAAACCGCGACCAAAAGTGCATAGAAATAGGGTGCGGGAAAATTTAGAGGTTGCGGGTGAGCCGAGATGAAGTTGTTGCAACCAGAGTTAGCGGTTGTAATCTGTGTTTCTCAAACATACTGAAGGTATTAACTCAGAAGATACTTTACGCACGCCACTAATCCGTGCTAATCCTTAGGCTCTAGGATAGTTTGATTATGAAGTGTTCCTCCTTTTGGCGAGTACCTCTTCTTTACTATGCTTGATGTTAACGGCAATACTAGAGATGAAAAAGAAGTCATGTGCCACAGATAACTACTTTCTGACATCGCCCAGTGCGGGTCGTCTCATTTGCATTGCTTGAAAAATTATATAATATGTAATTCATTCGGAAAGAGACGATAAAGTTTTTGGGTGGATAGTCCGCACTGCGGTCATCGACGCCACAAGAGGCCGGCGCGCTTTTAATTTACGAAAGAGTAAAAATCAAGCTTCGAAAAGGAAACCTTTTAATACGCTGCGCCATGCCAGGAATGACCCAGCACTGCAGTCACTGGAAACTAATTACTACGCAGTGGCAGAGGCTTCTCTGCAGTCACATGCGTGCGCCCACAGAGGGAGACCCAGTGGCGGTGTTTAGCAGGGTCGTTTTGCACCCAAGGCTGCGGGCTTCGTATTTTTAGCGACTCCTTTCTCGGAGGAGCAGAAAACGCAGCGGAAACGTGCGTTCTGCGGCCGCCTCAAAGACGGCTGCGAGCTGCAAACGAGAGCGGCCGTCGCTGCAAACGGTATGGTGGTGGTGGCGAAATGGATAACCAGCAAGGGCAATCTGTTTCACCCACATCAAGCTTCCTGCCGACGTCACGCCTCCTGCGCACGTGACAACCTTCTACCTTCTGAGCAGGTGGTTCTGTGACGTATACACGGAGCTGGCAATTCTTCGTGGTCTCTTAGGTCACCATATTGGCGACCACGCGGAGAACAAGTATAGCGATGCTTGCCCGGAACATTTAACGACATGCAACGTGTAATGCTGTGGTCTCAGTAGGAGAGCCGGAAGTTATAGGCAATTTATTGACACCGCGGAGGATTTTGACTGCTGTTCACGAATATATATATATATATATATATATATATATATATATATATATATATATATATATATATATATATATATATATATATATATATATATATATATATATATATATATATATACTACATTGTGCTCGAATGCCACTGAGGGGTTGCGCAGCGTTATTACTGCACCACTAGAGCCTGCAGCCAAGCCTCGCCTGTTGGGATCCATCCGCTGGCCGACGGGCGCGCGCCGCAGAGAACAGTTTCGCGGTCCGACGGAGGGCTCGCTCATCGGCGCGACATGCCACGCCCCCTCGCGGATAGCTTTTCATGAATCGGCCGCAGGAGCGCTAGAAACCATGAATCGGCCGGTTCTTGTCGCCCAGATCCGGTTCACGGCGAGCGCACGCTGAGACAGTGTTGACGCTGCGTGTGAGCGGCTGGAACGGAGCCAACGGGACGCCGCCTCCGCTCAAACGCGCGCTCGCGCGGTTGCCTTGGGGCTGCACCGCGCGAACGGCCGTAGGGGTGAGCGGCACCGCGCGATCTTGTGTTGTTGGCTGGCGCGCAACCTCGTTCCCTCGCAGAATATATCACTGGTGACTCAGCTAAATATGGTGCTGCGCCATGATGGTGATGTTGGTCACCGGGTTGATTCAAGTTGGCCTTGTTGGTTCACGTGCGTGAATCAGGCCTCGCGACAGTCAGCGTCGTTGTGAAAGCCCCGCGTGTACAGTTGACTGGGCTCCTCCCCATGTTGTCGCGTCAGTACAACACCGAAAGAATGCCTCGTTTCGAAAAACGAAGCAGCCAGCATGTTGCAGACCGGAAGCCTCATCTTTACGAATGCTGTCCTGAATGCTTCTGACTCGGCCGCTACTCATGCTCACCGAGAGGCCAACGCTAATCGTGCCTTCTCCCGCGGCCGAAACACTTCCTCCTGACCGGATGAACATTTTCGGCCCTGAAGTATTGTCACTATCGTGAGTCCGCACTGCCACGAGGCCGACGTCACCGCAGAACTGCCGAGAACTGGTAATTACTGCCCACCACCATTTTGTTTCGAAAGGTATCAAGGGACCGGGACTGCAGGCAACAAACACTAAAGTCACCGATAGTGGTAGAGGGCGATTCAATGAAACGCCAACACTTTCCGGAAGGCATTCGTATTTCTTTTTATTTTTTGTTTTTGTTTCGTCTGCTTCTACAGGCGGTAAAAATGATGATACAATAGCAGCCACTAGGAATGTGCTCTGCATTTGCACCGCTTCTTCCGAGAAGGGGCGCCAGATCGCGGATCGAAAGCTTCCGTGAGGGAGAGAGAGAAACTTTATTTGATCCATTGAGGGTTTAGCGTTCGATGTTCGTGAGGGAAAATTGCTGCGCTAGGAATGGCTATCGCTCATGAATACGAGCAGATAGACCGCACACTTCCTGTACGCTTTAAGTGGAATGATATTGTATTCTAATAACGAGGCACCAGTGGCCCTTGCAACCCAGTTGTCGTCGGAGTGCTAAGCAAGCAACGCCGCGGCTACCGCTGACACTAGGAAGTTGATACCGTATCTCTGCTTTCTTGGATAAACAGCAACCGGTGTGACAAAGGGGCGGCTGGCTGAAGCATGTAAGGCAAATAAATGGAACAATAAACTTTAGCCATCTGTGACGTTAGGCCATCACCGGCAGAGCACATCTACTACTCGGCCGTATATTATAGCGTATAGTCGACCTGAGACGCAAGGAATAACGGAGGATGCCTATTGCTAAAACCGCAGAGGTTGCAGCTTCCTGCGGCATGAGCAGATTCGCGCCTAGCGACAATGAAAATTCTTTGAGAATCCATGGCCTAGTTGAGGTGTCGTGATCACGTGAGGAACGCTGCCGTGAACCTATTGTCTATGTTGCTATGGATGCTTCGTTGCCAAATCATGATAAGACGGATTATTCCTGTTATCACGTTTAGCGATTGCCGAAAGGTGACCTCAGAATTTCTATGATCGCGACTCGATGACACCGAGGCATGCCATAGTGCGTCTCTGATTGTCTTGACGCCTTCAGTGGACAGCTCTGAGCAACCCTGCAAATGGCGGTACCCTCGTTCCGTCGGTGGCGTAGGGTTTGCTCGGGAGCGGTCGGTCACGTAGGCAGCATTAGCGTTCCACGCAGATCTGCTGCAAATGGGGAAAGGAACGGTTTCTACCCCAGGGCTGACAATTAGATGACATCCTTTTTTCTGCTTCTTGCCGAAATAGGCGGTCCTGTTACGCTAATGTCTGACCATGCTTTCTCGATGTTTTAACAAATAAAAATCATGAAAAATAAACAATATTGCAATAATAGTACCTGAATGTTTGCCTGCCGAAGCTTACTCTGTGTTTCGAGCCAGAGCCTACTCGAGGGCTCCGAATTAATTTCGAACAGCTGGGGTTACTTAACGGGCTCCCTAAAACCTCAACACGTAGGCAGTCGTCTCATTACCATCGGGATGCGCCCATTGCGGCCCGATCAAGCCTAAGAACTCGTGTTCAGTAGCTGAATCGAAGCAACTGATCCACCATGGCGGATTTAGCATTAAAATAGTCAAGAAAGAGATGCCCGATTGGGCATCTGTCAGACCATCTTTGCCATTTTTGTTTTGTTGTTGTAGTGACACGGAAACATAAAATGTCCGGTGCCTCATTACATCATGGCGACATCTTAACCATTTGGACTGACGCATTCACCAGTTACTATTCGGCCTTCAATGCTTCACCGCACCGGATGGCTTTTAAATTATTGCGACTCGCGGTGACTTCACTCCAACGAAGCCGTGACGTTTTCACCGCCTTTTCAGGCACAGACTATGCTGTTGTAGTGTGCTAACCCTTCTCTAGGTTGGCCTCATACACCAGGTGTTTCAGGGAAGCCGTCACTAATTAAAAAAAAGGATTTTTCAGCTAAAGAGGGACATTTTTCGGCATAGTAATGCCATTGCTGGCGGACGTCAGAAAACAGGAGAAATATGCTAACTAGTAAGGTGCTTACCTAAATTCTAATAGTTCAGTTTTTTTACTACTACCGATAGGCGCCTGATTGTATTTATAGATTCGTAGCCGGCCGATAATAGAAGACACATCAGTTTTTGAAAATTCGAAAGAGCGGTTAGCTTCATCTCTGTGGCTCAAGGAATCTGGGCCATTTCTTGCGCCATTCGAAAACCGCGCTCATGCGGGGGGTGAGAAACGACGTCCATCAAATCGCGCCACTTTGTCCCGCATGTACCACGTGACATTTTGTGCCCTGCCCGCGCTCCGGTGCTCCCCGCTTCTCGCTACATCGCTGCTCCCGCGCAGTTGTATGTGTCGTTTCTTCCTTCGCTGTTGTCGTCTGCAAGCGCTGCTTAAACCGTAATGTTTAAAAAGTGAACTATTATAATTTAGTTAATCACTTTTACTAGCCAACATCATTCTCCTGTTTTCTGACGTTCGCCAGCACTGCCATTATGCCATTATTTTGCCGCAAAATACTTATCTATCTGAAAAATCCTATTTTTAACAGTTAGTAGCGGACGCCCCTTAAACATGGTATTTAGTAGTACCAGTGACGTCTCCTCAGGTTACAGGTTCTGAATGATTCCTAAGTGTGCTTATGGGCTGACCGCTGCTTTGTGTAAGTTTTGAAAATGAAATACTTTTGAGTATGAAATACTTTACCTCCAATTTTCTGCAGACCTGAGGTCGAACATGAAGCCAGAAATGAAGTGGAACTTATTCCAACACTTCCGAACATTCCTCTCTGAATGGTGTCCAGCAGGAAAAAAACCTCAGCGCCGAACGGGATTCGAACCACCGACTGCGTAAACAGGTCAGCTTCGCTTCCAGCTATGCCTTACGACGTACTCCAATCGGCGATGTTGAGCAAGATTTTTTTTACTCCGCGAAACCAACTAGAGTGTTTCAGTAGGAGATTTGGATTTAGATATTCAGTTGTGATTGGACCGCTACTGTATCTCGCTCCTTCGCGGATTCGGAGAGATGCCTCGGATCGCCGACACCACTCGGCTGTCGCCACAGCCTCACGAGCTATGGGTTGAAACTGATTACCTCTCGTTCTACTGCTTTTATTCGTCGCCGCCTTCATCTTTCAGCCGTTAGTTTTGCGCTTTGAAACGCCAGCGCCAACGGCGCGCTGTTCAACTGGAAGAGAAGCGGCTGATGGCGACAGTTCTTCACATGTCCAACATTCTTGGATAAAAATTTTGTATCTTGGAGAATTGCACGGTGCTGTTATAGAAATATTGAAGATAATGGTTCATTCTTCGGATGCGTAGCAAAATTGTACTTTTAATGCTTTTCCGTCGCTCGCATCGAGCAGTTAAGACTGCCATAGAACACCAATGGGGAACGCTGTTGACGATAGCAAAAATGTCAATAGCAAAAAAAAAATGCAATCTAGCTGCCGATGGGAGATCTGGGCGTATATTGATGCTTATAGCTAAATCTTAAAATATATAGGTAAATTACGTTCATAAAGTCTTTCACGTTCAAAAATGTTTTTGTCTAGAATTGTTTGGCATGAATCTCGAAAGAGCGAGGGAGGCTGCACACTGCGCCGGTGAAGAGTAAAAGGAGGGAAGTAGACGTCCCGTCCAGCAGCGAAACTACATGTCCAGCACACTAGTGTGACTACCACGTATGAGGTGTCCTAGAATGCTTCTCCTATACAGTGCACCAGCCGCGGTGGCTCTGAGGCTTGGGCGTTTAGCTGCTGATCTCAAGTTCTCGGGACCGAATCCCGGCCACGGCGGCTGCATTTCGATGGAGGAAATCTCAACGCACGCTAAAGAACCGCAAGTGGTCTAAATTAATTCGGCGCCCTCCACTACGGCGTCCCTCGAGGTCCCATTAAACGCCACAAAGTACTTTCAGCCCGGATGATAATGATCATGAACTGTGTAAAAGAAAAACCACGTTGGCTACAGCGACTAGTTTCTAAAATTAAAACGACAACGAATGACGATCATGCATATTTAGCATGTTAGTAAAAGATGGGAAGCAATACACGGATTGTACTCCTGACTTCTACGGTCTACACACCAGTTGCTGACCGCAGCAGTGTGTTTTGATGGAAAAACGAATGATAAAGTTTGAGCTGTACCACTGAAAAGTAAGCCGTTCTTACCCATTTTTTTCTGGATGTACAGGTGCGGGCATAAGTACACCGAACACGGTATTTTTTTTCTGAGTGCAATAATGCCTGTCCTACCAACAGCAACAACGACCACTCTGCCAATCTGAACATGCCATGCCTCCAAATTTCCTTCAGATAATTGGTGAGCGGGGTCAGACGGACAATGTCATGATCCGTTCACTTCTACCCACACCTGTACATACTCTTTTTAGGCCAATAATGCAGGACTAATCTCGCAATCTAAATCAAGACTTAGGAACTGATGTGCTTTGCAAGATTCCAGCTTAAGTTGCATGGCTGTAAATGATAGTGTGCATAACGTGCACAGTGGAAGTTCGCGGTGATCTAAATGAAAATTTTCGATTATGTCCACAGGTCTCTGGGCTCATTTCATTATTACGAACTTTAGTCAAACAGCAGGCTTAACAGCTTCCGAGTAGATTCAGTCAGCGAGCTAACCCAACGGTTCCCGTAAACGGTGCCGAGAATCAAGGCGCACATGGGTTAATCACTGTGAATTGTCTCACTGCAAAGGGCGAAGTGCCAAGCGCTTGCGCATTCTGTTGCTTTAGGTTTACGGGATAAACAGAAATAAAACCATAGCAGCGGTTGAAACTAATTAGAGGCCCGCTGGTGGGACATTTAACGTACCCTTTGTCACTAAAATGTATTTTGCGGCAATAGACGTTAGTGGAGAGGAGGCCTAACGGACGCAAGCGTGTTCGCGTAATCAAATCCAGGACTTGAGAAGGGGAGAGGCTTGAAAAGAGGACTTTGTCAGCGCGGTAGCGATAATGCGGGAAGGGGGCCCCAAGAGGAAAAAGAAAACGTAAGCAGCAGAAGCTGCCGCAAAGATGGCGATGAGGCATAGATAAAAGACCAGACAAGGTGACTACATAGTGTGCATGATGAAAGGAAAATCAAGCAGTGCTCCTGCGGCTTTAACTGCAGAGCGTGCCCGGTTCACCAGCTGGAGCTGCTGGTCGTACGCGTCAAGAGCTGGACAGCATGGCCTCCCATTTGGCAGGGGCAGGTTTAGGGACCGTGGGATATTGTGAGATGAAAGACGTGCGTAGCAATGAAGCGACGACGGCGGCTGTGCACGGACGGCAAGCACGTCTGGCTAAAGTATGACGGCTGCTTCCAGGATGAGGTGACACCGAGCGCCATGAGCTCCGAAACTATACAACATCGCCATCATGATATAAAAGCAGCGCTGCATGAGAAACGAGAAACACAGCCAACACGCAAACGCAACGAAGCAACAGCACGATCGCTTTCGCAAATAGCGGCAGAGAAAGCAGAAGGGAGGAACGCCCCACACAATGGCGCCTCCAGTATGGAGCGCAGCTAGGCCTTCACAACTCCCTTGGACACCTGGCGAAGGAGGAAGCTTTACCTTGGACGAAGTTTCGCTTCAAGTTGACGCCGATCACTTGGTGCCAACCTTGGCGACGGCGCAGGAAGAACAGGCGCGAAGAAACTGGTGCATAAAAGTTTGTTTACTGACAAAGCATTGTGTCTGCATGGCAACAAAATAAGACGCAGTACGCATGCATTCCTGCAGTGGGGTAGTCTCGGCGTGGCACGGACTATACCGCAAATTATTTTTCTATGCCGGCAACTATAGACATGCAGCATATTTTTTTTTGCACACGCGGATTATTTTTGAGGTATATAACTGATTACTTTGTCATATCATCCACTGACTCCTTCAGGCTGTGTCTTCGTCGTTCAGCGCCTGTTGTAACCCGGAATGGCTTCCGGGAACCGATACCAAGGCCTGGCCGTTCACCAACGGAAATCGACTGCCGATGCGGCACAACAACGGAGCGAGTAAAGAAGGCTATATGCCAAAACGAGCGTGAGATAGCGCGGCCCATGTTACTCCATTGTTTGAAACTTGGTTTAACTGGAAGGAGTGCTTACATAATGGTAGCCAACCACAGCAGGTGACACATTTCCCCGTCTTCGTTACTCGGGCGGCGCAGCGGCTGCTTCCGTTGTACTCGAAGCTCCTATTTTTTTTCTCTCCGGCTCGTTTGTGCGTTTTCCTGCCGGGTGATATTCCGCATCCGCGCAGTAATTAGGGATAACGATCTCTGCAATGGCTGGAAAAAACTCCTCTGCGGCGAGCTCACCGAAGCGCGTCAAGGGTCACACGATCGAGTGACATAGGACGCAGTCCGGCGATCGGGCGACGCTGCGTCCCTCTCTCGTCGAAGAGACGCCCCGCACCTGCAGCGCAGATCGCGCGTTCTCCCCAAGGCCGCGTGGTTTCTGGCTTCACGCGAGAAGAGCTTGCATATGCTACGCTAGTTACGACACGCCTAGCGAGCCGGCGAACGGCAACGCGCGACACCCGCTGACGTCTTTGTCGACGTCTACAACGGCCGTCTTTTTGGTTTTCCACGCCGTATTGCCCGGGGGCAGCCAGGCGACCGTGCCCCAAGGAGAAGACCTTGGTGCATCCCGCCGCGCTGCGGAAACCGTTGCGTTGCGCACTGTTTCGTCAGAGCCGCGCCGCCGTGCCCCTGGGCCCGCATACGGTCAGCCGAGGCGCAAGGACGCCAAGGGGGGAGGCATGTCCCGAAAGGCACGACCGAATGGATCGCCCACAGATTGCCTTCGCGGCGGGAGAGAGGGCGCTAAACTGGAGCCCGTAAGCGCCGAATGCCCGGAAAAAAACACGAAGGCGGGAAAAGACAGGATGTTTGCGCAACAGGCTTACGCGCCAACAAAAACGTAAACAGCGCCGTGGCAGAATCTTTATTATTATTTGCGCCATCAGCGAAGAAGCGTGGAGCACAAAGCAGGAACTGTGCGTATACAAGCTGTGGTGGGACTCTTTAAGCCGTTAAACAAGTCCCGGAAGATGGCCAGGTCAGGAATTTTGGCGAAAACAATGGGATTTTTCTCAAAACAATGCGTTAAAACTCTTTTAGTCGCATATTCGCCGGTTTCTTACTGCACATGGAAAGGTTATCAGAAAAACAAACTGAAGACAATCTATTTAAGGTTGCAAGTTCTTTGTTTTACCAGTCATGTAGTACATACTGAACTTCATCCGGGCCAAACAGCGCCGCCATCGCCGCCGTCATTGTAGTAGTATGCTGCAATCAGCAACACCCACATTCACCTACTGACCGAAGAGAACCTCCAGTGAGGCCCCGAGTTGGGCGGGCGGTCGCGGTGTACCTGTCGTGGCCTCAGAGGAAGGTGAAACGTCTGCCAGTTTTATTGGCAGCCAACGAACCACTTATACCGGTGGCGTAATGTCGGAATAACCACGTTCGCACAATTTTTTTTTTTTCACTCTCTTTGACATCTGTATTTTCGTTCTTAGCGCATGGAGACTGTAAAACTGCGCCACATTATCGCGCACCTAAGTGTTGGTGATTCGAAGTTTGGGTGAGACGTGGTGCAGGGTTCGCTTGAATGCAGTGACCTTGTTGCACAATATTTCTAGACATGCATGAGCATGATAGTCAAGAATGCACAGAACCACACTGGCAAGGAATCGACGCGATGCTATTTGTAAGAACCGCTCCAAACGAGGCATATTTTACCCGCGAATGCACTGGCGACAGCCGGCGTTTCTGCTCACTATTTTTATTATTCCTTCGCACCCGTTGTCATTGTTCTTGAGTGGGGGCTTCTACAAAACGTAGTATACTCAACCTTCGGCGCTGCTATCTTTCTCTCTGAACAGAAAAGAGTAAAGTGTTTTCTTGCGCACTCCCTTTCATAAAATGGAGTGCTCTAGTGGACGGCGTATACTCCCTTTTTACTCCCATATATGCCTATTCATGTTGTGTGTGTTTGCACATCTTCAAGTGATCAAAATATCTATAGCGCGCCACAAGGTAAGGACGGCGAAGAAAGAAATACATATGAGCTCTAGCGAGGAACACGTGAAGGAGTTGGATGTATGCTAGGAATATGGCTGACTAACGTGGCAGTTTAGGCTTGTTGGTATGACATGACATGTCCTCGTCACTGTGCTCGTCTTGTGATGCGTTGAATATTTTCACACTTAACGAAGGGAATTGCGCTAAAAAAGACACGGACGAGAAAAGACAAGGACGGGCGCAAACTCGCGAATGATTTTATTCGGAAAGAACACAAATATATATATACACCTAGATTCTTATTCAATCATTGGCTAAGCGCACATGCCAGGAACGTTTTCTCTTTCGTATACAAATTGATACTAGAATCGCTTACGCATTCATCACCTGATTTATCAATGAAAAAAGCCTCTGCGAGTTCACGTGCTACCTGGTTACGACTGCGCCTTAAGATTTTTGTTCTAGCCAGCAAAGGCTGGCATACTTTATCAGGCGTAGCCAAAGAGCATGCGCCGCAATGTAATTTGTGCAGTTAGGTCTTGCATCGACGAAAATGGTATAGTAGATTTTCAGAATACTAGTGGCCTAACCGTGGACAATTTCATGAAGCTACTAGAATTTTATCTTGAGTCCACTTTTGTAACTTTTGACAACCATTTTCATGTTCAACGTCAGGGCATTTGCATCGGGTCTTGTGTGGCACCGGTACTGGCTAACATTTTCTTGGCCAGCATTGATCGTGATCTGGTGTGTTATTTGGACGACAAGATAGTTCTGAGAGTTTTTAGATACGTGGACGATTATTTGGGGGTTTTTAAGAAGCAACCCGGTTTGACGCACATGGTTACCGTGCAAGAGACCTTATCTGTCTTTAAACGACACGGGAGGGGTCTATCCTTCACCCAGGAATTACCTGAACAAGATAGATTGCAGTTTTTAGATATTAACATCACTTTAACACCAGATCATACGTGTTGGATATACTCACCACGAGCCCGGAAAGACCTGTTGCCATTTGAGTCTGCTCATTCTAAGACGGTTAAACGCGCCATTGTTATGCTGTGCCTGAAAGAAGCCCTGCAGAAATCATGTGTTCACCTGGTAAAGGACAGCCTCAACAATCAGATTGGCAGGTTACAGAAAGCTGGTTTTCCCGTTTCCGTTGTGGTTGCTGTGGCAGAGAAGCTTCTGCAAAGCTTGAAACTTAGAACACCTCAAGAAGGTGGCGGTCAACCGAAGACAAGACCGGCGGTTGTCCCCTATATTCATAGGGTGTCCCACAACCTAAAGAATGTAGCCAATCGCTACGGTGTGCCGGTGGTATTTTCTGCCCCGCGCAAGTTGGCCTCTTTGTGCCCCCGGATTGTCTCCGGCGAGGAATGCGTGCGAGACTGCACGAAACGTCACGCCACCCAGTTTGTCAGGTGTTCTGTCGGGGCTGTGTATGAAATTCCCCTGACATGTGGAAGTTTACATCGGCCAGACGGGCCGTTGTATAAATGAACGACTAAGGGAACATAAGCTTTCTATGGTTAACGGAAAAGGGTCAAATTTGCCCTTACATTGCGGCGCATGCCCTTTGGCTACGCCTGATAAAGCATGCCAGCCTTTGCTGGCTAGAACAAAAATCTTAAGGCGCAGTCGTAACCAGGTAGCACGTGAACTCACAGAGGCTTTTTTCATTGATAAGTCAGGTGATGAATGCGTAAGCGATTCTAGTATCAATTTGTATAAGAAAGAGAAAACGTTCCTGGCATGTGCGCTTAGGCAATGATTGAATAAGAATCTAGGTGTATATATATATTTGTGTTCTTTCTGAATAAAATCAGTCGCGAGTTTGCGCCCGTCCTTGTCTTTTCTCGTCCGTGTCTTTTTTAGCGCAATTCCCTTCGTTAAGTATGTACGACCGACTCGCCCAACAACGTGCACTCCTGAATATTTTCACGTCATGTCATGCGAACGAGCCCAAACTGCCCTGTTATTCAAGTGAGCCATCTGATGGCGATCACGAGCTGATCGAGGGGCTAATTGTGGTCGTCATTCTTCTCCAACGTTCGAGAAGATCATAGAAATACGATGAAGTGACAGAACGGAAAACAGCTGTCCGCGTGTCTCTCGTACGTCTAGAATGCCTGGAATGAGGCCCTTTATTTAAGGATGACTGCGGTCTCACTTGCGCGGGCACAGATTTCTTGGGCGGGTATGCTGACGCTCTGGGCTACAAGAAGCGATATAGACCACGACTTCTGGGAAGGTTTGTCGGCTCCCAACGTGCCTCCTGTGCCAGTTGCTCTGGGGTGTGGGGTCCAGCAGGCAGGCTAGCCTACCTACTGGAAAATGTTCAGTGCCCGCTTTCACTGAGTGTGGGGAAGAAACACCTTAGCTGGAGGGCTTCTGGTAGTGCCTTGGAGTACGTTTTGGTGGCCACGTAATGCGTCCTACATGGTAAAAACCCCTTGAACGTTACAAGCATTCCTATAAACTCCGTTATAGAAAACATAAAAATGTGTTCCGCGAAATTGATCACGATATCGTGAGAGCAAATGTGCACCGTAAGTCTTGACCAATACAAATGGATAAAGTTTATTTAGTTTTCGACAGCTGTGCGCCAGAGAATGCGAACTTCACCCAGTGTGTGTAATATGCGAGGAACACGCCGCAGGAAACGCAATGGTACCAAAGGAAGGTCGCAAAGATGTTGCAAAAAAAAAAAGAACAGACCGACAAACCCAGCGCTCCCTCAAGCCACGTAAATCTGGAGAAGCACTTCCATAGTTTGCACATGTGCCAGTATGCGCTGAATGGCTCTGAACATCAGAAATCACCGCGGGAATTTTGAATGTTTAGAACGCCCCATTGATTTCCTATGCTCGTCAGAATTAGTCCATGCAAGCGCAGGAAACATTATGTATGTCAGATTCTGCAGCGCATAGGAAGAGTAGGCCATCAGTACCTACATCTTCGCGCATCACGTCGCCGAACTGTTTAGTTTTCTCTCAATTACACATCAAAATATTCCCTTTGAGTTACGCAGTGTTCGCCATTGGCGGCAGACAGACAGCGCTAGTTGGGGATGTCGAGTAATGTCTGGGGAATCTGGACACGGCCCCGCCCTATTCATGCATGTTCACGCGGATAACGTTGCAACGTGTGGCGCGTTCTTCACAAAGCTCCGCCATGGCCCAGACCTTTGTGGGTAGCATTCTCACTGTGCAGCGGGTGAACACAGAGATTTTAGCTTACGACAGACTTCGCCGCCACCGGCGTTTCCCCAGAAGAAAGTCTCTCTCACAACAATCGCTTCACCAAAACATAAAGACAGGATATGCTTTGGCCACTGAGCCTAAAGCCTCTGAATGTCAAAGATGGTCTTCTCACAGAAAATCAACTCCGAGATAGGAACAAGGCTGTAGATGAGTCATAAAGCTATAACAGGCGCTGTTTCTAGTCTATTTACTCCAAAGCGGTCAGCATAACGTTACAAGGACGACCGAAAGATGATGCGATACGAGGCAATTCGGAGCCTCAATTGTCTCGTTTCATATTTCTTCCTCTCGCCCATGGGACGATTTATTAATAATAATAATTGGTTTTTTGGGGAAAGGAAATGGCGCAGTATCTGTCTCATATATCGTTGGACACCTGAAGCGCGCCGTAAGGAAAGGGATAAAGGAGGAAGTGAAAAACAAAGGAAGAAGGAGGTGCCAGTAGTGGAGGGCTCCGGAATAATTTCGACCACCTGGAGATCTTTAGCGTGCACTGACATCACACAGCACACGGGCGCCTTGCGTTTTGTTTCCATAAAAACGCAGCCGCCGTGGTCGGGTTCGAACCCGGGAACTCCGGATCAGTAGCCGAGCGCCCTAACCACTGAGCCACCGCTGCGGGTTTCTGCATTGTGTTTTCAGGTCGAGGAGCGACTCGCCCGGCAGGACCTGGGAAGCCACCATGCAACCTTGGACCTAGCCGAACGAGCCGCAAGAGCCAGTGGGGTCCTGGAATAGGGGCTTGACCCGCAAGAACCTCAGTCTGTTTTTTTCAATAAAATGTTTAATCCTCCTCGTCCTCCTCCATTTACTGTGTAGGAATCTGATCTGTTATATTGAGGATGCATTAAAAGCACTATGAGAACATGTTAGCATTGAGTTTATTTGGTATATTTTATCAGTTTGGAGATGAAAAATAGAGACATGCAGCACCTCTTAGCATCGACGACGACAGCACAAAACAGATAGCACGTGAAGCGCTTAATGGCAGACTCTGGCAGTGCTCCGCAGCAAGCGCATGCTTAGCTCTGACTCGGGCGCTGTGAATGCAGAGCAGCGCTTAGGCCACGCGTGCAGCTGGAGCCATTTGTTAGGAAGAGGCGCACGAGTGCGCTGACAGCCATGTTTCCATTCTGGGAGGGTGAACGCTCACGAATGACGGTGGGCAGCGTGAACGAAACCGCTCAATTTTTAGCATCTTCAGGCGTTAATGACCGTACGGCCTTTTCTCTTGCTCAGTGCAAGTAAAGAAATTAGTAGGCACACACGGGAAACGTTGGGTGTTACTGGCGCACAGATTCAGCCCCACCGCTTACCGATAGATGGCCCTGCATTCTGTTAACTAGTAGAGTCACTGGAAAAAATAAAGCTTCCAGTGACTCTATCGACTAGTAGGGTGCATGGATGGGCCAGCTCCGCGAGCGGGAAAATCCAGGAACCCTATCGACTAGGGGGAAAATTCACCCACCCGATGCAAATAAAATAGCCACATCATCATCATCATCATCATCATCATCATCATCATCATCATCATCATCATCATCAGCTCTCTTTTTCTTATTCGTCTCTTACTTAACCCTACTCTTCCAAGATCACCTGGATACCATGGACAGCCTATTCTCCTACCCGCGCGGCCACCTATACAGTGTGCGCTTAGAAGGCACGGGTATCTTAATGTTATCAAAGATAGGGATTTCAGTCGTTGTTCAGGTGAGCTCTGCAGTGCTGGCGCAAAAGCGGGTGACAATGTGGACAGCAGGCCCCAGAATACTCCTCTGCAGGAAAAGGATACGAAGGGAGAGCAACGCACGGCGTGCGCACAGGAAGCGCGTATCGGAGAGTGCGTAGAGCGTTACGCCGGGCGGACGGCGGTCACCCCAGGGCGCGAGACAGGCTGCGCCCGCAAGACGGCGTGTCTCCGCGCACGGCTGCGGCCGTGACCTCGGGCGTTGGCCGAGGGGCGAGCCCTCGGCCGCCAAGGACACGCCGCTTCCGACACGCCCCCCTTGCAGCCAGCCTTCGTTCGGCCGGCGGCCAGCAACTGCGCGGTAGTGCTCTTGTGAAAACGCGATGGGGGCGCGCTATTGCGCTGGCGGATCCGTTCGCTTCCTCGGCGTCCACACGTCGGCACCTTCTCGGGCTGGCGTGACATACGAACGCCCGGGAGAAACGCGTCACTTGCGACACAACGACCGATGCAGACAGGCGTTCGGAAAGCGCGCAGCCGGGTACTGATCCGGGAGCGGTTCCTGTTATCCTTTCCTTACTTCGTGTACAGTTCTCCATCGCTGAGTGAGGGCCTTTGTCAGACCACGAGGAAGAAATTGCTAGGAACCAGGAGCATTGCGCGCACATCGCGGTCGATGGTGGTACGCCCCTTTTGTTGCAAATCGCGTGTGTCATTACCTCAAATTACAGCTCTTACCGTCGTCCTTAGGCAGCTATTTTTTGCGGGACTATTGTTCTTGCTTTTTATTTCTCTCTATCTTGAGGGCCATGGAATGAACGAGCGCTTGAGTTTGTCCATTCGCCTCGGCGTCTATGTGCGCAAGTCTGTTGTCGACATCGCAACTTTATTATTCCATTCGAAAGACGCGCTTGAGCATGCACGTAAAACAAGACCAACCTATAATTATAGCATTATTTTTTTTTTTCAAATTGTGACCTTGTGAGTCTAGGCAGAGTCTCCACACCGAAATATTATGCGTGTAAGCATTTCTTTCGTGCATATAAACAAGAACATTTCTTTATGTAGCCTATGTCTGATAGTCGTCATCTGAGAATCATTACAGTATCTCTAAAATGGTTTTTTTTCTTTAATTTTCATTCATTCAGTATTTTTTTCTGCAACACAAACACTCTAGTGCGGCATTCTCTTTTCTTTCTGGCCATCACTGTACACTATTTTTAGCATCGGAAAAAAAAATGCTTGCAGCTTAAAGGTTTTCATTTGAAAGTGAGTTAAAATGCGGTGCACGAACTGCTGCATTATTCGCTGGCATGGCTCTGGAGAGAAAGCGATATATGTACAGGAGTAAACCTCCAGTGGTCTCTAATTCGCAACGAACTACGGTGCTTCGCACTGTTTTTTTTTTCCGCGCAAAACTTGCTAGCTGTACGCTTGCAGCTGGTGAGAGAAAGAGCTAGCTTCACGCTGCATTAACCGTGCAAATGCAGAGGGAAACTAGACCTTCTTTTGCAGCACTTTTCGCAAATAAAAGGTAGTATAGCGTTTATGAAAGAAATGAACGTATTAGTCTACGCCGCAGGCGTATTTCTAACTTAGCAAATCATTACTGGTCGTTTACGAGCGTTCCCTTGCCCCAGTAAGTTTACCTGTTTAAATATATGAAATGTCTATATAATGCAATGCTAAAGGGCTTCGATTCAAGGTTAAATAGCAAATCCTTATATTGTTCGGAAGTCATAGCTTGAAGTCTAGTTCGGCAAAATTTCCTCCCTGGCTAGCTTTTCGCTTCTAGCAACCACTTTTTCTCATGGATACGGGGTAAAATGACTATGGCGACATGAGTACCGCGGATGTCCACTTTAGTCATGCACACGCCGGAACTTACTGAAAAGGGGAGGTATCCAAGCGCACCAGTTCCTGCTTGTCATTCTTCAATCCTCGGTGTATGGACGTTTGCATTGACGGTAGGCGGTCTTGACCAAGGAAGCAGCAGGAGGAGCACACTGGCTTTGTAACTTTGTACACGTTTGTTTTCCCTTCCCGCAAAGCCTCTAAATGGAGTAATACGTTCGACCTTCCACAACAGTCCTCCTTGCTCTTCACGTCCAGTTCAGGAGTTAAAGCGATTAACGTTCACACAGGCTCTTGCAAAAGAGGCGAATAGGCGGCTGTGATAAAGTCACTTTGGTCACGTGCGGCGTGACGCTCAGGCTTGTCACGAAGTGGTTTCTTACACTTCACCCTCACAAGACTCCTTCGCGTTCGACCTGCTTGCCCCAAGGTCGTTTAACCGGAGTCTAAATAAAATTGAAAACCGTAGTGAACGCACTAACGCACTTCCTAGGCACGATCCTTATCGCGTGCACTTTGAAAACCAGGTCAGTCCGATACGCTGGCGACTTGTATGTATTGGTAGTTGCAGATGGAGCCTGCAGTTTCCGTCGCGGCGTATCTTTCGCTGACGCTCGCGCCACTGACTCTTCCTGGACCAGGCTGCGGCCAGGTACGTAGAACAGACACAAGAAGTTAAGCCGACCTTACGTCGAGGGGAAGTCTGAACCGCTGGCGCTCTGTGTCACTGACGTTCGTGCTGTTCGAAGTCTCGTCTCGGGACGTTGTCTGTTCGCTGCGTCCGCTTGTTTCGATTATAGCACCGACATGCGTGGTTGGCGGCAGGTCCTTTCGAAGAGGCAGGATCTGAGCAGCCTGCCCGTTCACCTTTCGTAGCTGCGACGGGAAGGAGACGTCCTTCGCAGCCGAACCGCGAGGCCTCGATGTCGCGCTGCGTACGATACTGCAGGAGTGCCGCGAGTCTACGCGGAGCGCGGGGCCCAGCATCCCGGGAGCAGCATCTTTCCCGCGCGGACTCCGCCGGGCTTCCCTGAGCGGCTTCTGCCGAGCGCTCGCTCGAAGCGGGGCCCGCTGGCATGGGCTCCTATTTTCAGGGCCCGCTTCCTCGGTTTCAACAAACGGTTATTTCGGGAGCTCCTCCCCTTTGGCGTGTGCCTGCAGCGTGCACTCCACTCGGTTGGGCCTCGCTTGTTCACTGTGGGCGATCACCGCGAGCAGTCTTGTATTCCCTGCAGCCGCAGGTCGCCAAACATGCGCCAGGTAGAAACCCTATGGGCTCGGCCACGTCTCACAAGTAGCTGATTTCTACAGTTGTGCTGTTTTAGTAAGGTTTTACATAGAGCTACGGCTCAGGGTCCACCTGGTGCCTTACGTGAGAAGGAGAGGAAATTAAAGCTGGTTTCCTTCTCCCTCCTTTAAATCACTACTGTAACAGAATTTTAAGTTGGGCTTGTTGGCTTGCATTCATGGTGGAGGAAAAAACACATAAGATGATGGGCACATAGATAAGCAGCGCTTATACTGTGTTGTTCTTTTTCTTGTCCGTCATCTCATGCGCTGGTTCCTCAAAAGCGTAAAATTGAAAATCATCGTGCCAGCTCTATGCAATAGTATTATACCCCTGTCACACGGCCAGTTTCAATCACCCTCGAGTCGAGGGTCTTCGAGATTCTCAATCGCCATCGAACTCGCCGCTGCTACACGGCAAATCTCAATGGCCATTGAAATGGTTCTCGTGTCTTACGCCACGGATGTGTGGCGCCACAATCGCTACTTTGGATTTTGCAAAAATAACAAAAAATATTTGATAAATGTATACTAAATGCTGAAATACAGGCATACGCGAAAGTCGTTCAAAACCCTTTTAATTGCACGTACGCGACGGACATATGCATACACTGCTGTAGCCACTCTAATACAAGACGAGCCAAAACCAAGCCAGTCCAACTGCGCCGGAGCGCTGCTTCGTCAGGCTTAAGACCTGGGAAATCGCCATGATATCTCAAAAACAAGAGCTATTTGTCTCTTGAAATTTTATGCGAGGGTAAGAATGGGCAAATCGAAGGCGAATACAACAGCTTAGAACACGATATTGCTTTGAGGGATTAGCGACGAAGCTGTTATCACTGTGAAGCGGGCGGGCAGGGTGCCGCCATGTTGTCAACGTTAAGTACGCAAGCAACGCAGACTGCAACGCAAAATTAATGCGCTTAATGCACTTAAAACCAGTCTAATATAATTTTACAATAATTTTACAGGCTGCTTGCATTAAATTTTATGCGAATAATGTTTGTTCATGTGTTTGCACCGTGAATGTGTCGTGTACGAAAGTGCGCTTGGCGCCGCTCGAAGCAACGCTAGCAACCTTGGGCAGCGCTCGAAGGCCCTCGAAATGTCGATGGAGTTCTGCGCTACTCCGTTGACTCGACAGGCTATTGACTAGGTCGCCATTGAAACTGCCCGTGTGGCAGCGCTCGATCGTCTTTGAGTCGATAGACTATCGGTTCGAGTGCCCTCGAAATGCCCGTGTGACAGGGGTATTACTTTTGCACCGACCAGCTCCTTTTATGCCAATCTGCTCGAAGATCCGACTCTCAGTTGTATTGTTTTGTTTATCGTTTCCTGCTCATTGCTTTCAAATTCATTATTACCTCACTCGGCCAATTAGGGAGCTCCACTGCTCTTGGAACGGGGTAGTATTTCGTTTTAAATATCTCACAGTTTCAAGTTTTCTGAAAGAGAAATCTGGATTAGGCTAAGCAGGGTGGCTCTACCAGAAAAAGCTACGCAGCGCCAACTTAGGCGCCTGATACCGGTTTTCGCGTGGGCCTCAGTCGTATTTGTAGGCTGTAGATAAAAACACAAGGAAAAAAGCTTGTGCGGCCCGTCGATGACCCGTGTACAGCAGCCAACCAGGCCGTACATGGCTCGGGCTCGACAAACCAGCTCGGGCCGTGGTTGGGAATTGTCAATGGCCTTGCACGGGCCGATCATACCTTGCCGGCGCCGGGCCATGCTCAGCCCTACGATGGCCTTAGGATACCTTTTGTGCTACTAGTGAGTACACTAGAATGGCAGCTGTACAAAATACTCGAAAAATAATCGCAAAGCCTAATTTGCAATTTTCTGTAGTTAAGTCGTGAAAAAGAAAGGTCTGAAGCTGACAACAGCGGAATAGTGATTGCTGCAGTGCCGGCATATTTACGTGTGAAATCTGAATAGTCATACTATCACGTTAACGAAGACCAATGTCAAATGACAAGCAGATGCGACACGCAGATCAAGCTATTGACCAGAACACGAAAGAAATTTGAATGCTGCCATTTTGAAAGCCATGTGGCGCCACCCGTTGCATGCGGAGAGAAGCACAACTTTCGGGCTACCACACGAGGCGACACGACACAGGGCGCATACGGGAGCAGCGGCCAAACGGCAGTTTGTAAACGCGGCACGACGCCGTAATTAAAGCCATAATTTACAGTGATCAAGTTTATTAAATGCGACTTTCAGCCAGGCCGTTGCGTCCACTCACGATGGCTTTTGCAGGGCCCTTGTCCACCACCGAGGCCAAATGCCTGCGATGAGTGCAAGAACTTCGCGTGCAGTTTTCTGAAACCACGTGCTGCTAGAAGTCCGCGAAGCCCGCGAAACGATGAGGCAGGTTTCAATAATGTAGCGAGAATTGCTACAAACTGTTCATCTGCATGCCGGCCCTTTGCGCGGTAATGCGGGAATGCCTCTACAGATAGGAGGTCTGATATTGTTTTATAAAGCCACTATCTCGTACCCTCCGAGACTGACGCTTGTTGGGAGCCACGAATTACGAACGTGCGTAGCCGCGATGTTACGAAATCCGGTGCATGCGATAATTCGCGGAAGGCCCGTTTCACATGCTGCGACTGGACCGAAAATATCCGGTGTAGTCGGTGAGGCCGCAGTGCGATTTTCGGTCACTGCTTTCACATGCGACACCGACACAACGAATTCGGTCGGAGGAACAGGCAAGGTTCCTTGATGTTTGCATAGACAACCCATTATTAAACGCGGCAGAAACATCACACAGAATGTGTTGACGATGTTATGACCAGCGTATTTTTAGATGCAAGGCATTATTCCGTATGTTTTGACTAGAATAAACACTTTTGCTTCCACCGCGGTAACAGTTCCCACGTGACCGCACGTCGCACGCCGTCTCGGCGCTCCCTAACGGTCAGTCGCAGAGCGAACACACCGACGCTGCGACTGAATTCCAACCGGACAGAACTCGATCGCAAGCCGTTTGCGACTAGACCGACGGCCCTCCCCAGTCGCATACCGACAGAATTCGCAGTGTCGCAGGCGAAAATCGCATGCATGTGAAACGGGCCGAACTCTGACAAAGCGTTGCCCATTATATAGCAAGCACTTGAGCATTCGAGCTACAAATGCAAGCGAGGCGGTTCCAACGACCAAAATAAGCTCACGACGGCGCGCCCTACTCGACAAAATTCATTGGCTTCTATCAGTCACACTGCTAGCCACCATGTTATTTCAGCGCGACCACGTAGATCGGTGCAGCTTATGTGTAAACACAGAAAGTCAACGCTGCAGCTGCGGGATGTACCGCCGTCAGCATGCTTAACACGAACGCTCGAGCCCGTGTCTTCCACTAATATTAGCGCCGCTGGGCGTCATCCGCTGGGTCTGAGACAATGTCAGGGTTTTAGGCCAGTGTGACTCGTTGCCAGCGGTGTCCCGGTGTCGATCGTTGTTTGCTTGATTATGCGCTGGCAGCCAATTATTGCCGGGCGTTTGTCAGTGGTCGGTTTTTTACCTTTTGCCAACCACCGGCCGACACAACAGTTGCCCAGTCGTTGCCCGACGCTGGCCCGGATTTAGTCGGCCGAGCATACTTAAGACCGGCGACTTATTACCCATCGGCCATTGGCCAATTCTCTTGGGACGTGAAAGACCCCTAGTGATCGGAAGAACTGTGAGATCAGTAGTAATTATTAGGTGTAGTGCAGGTTTTCAGTCGGTTCAGCCGACTTCAGTGCAGTGAAAAAACAAAGAAACAACGAATACATTGTTCATAGTGTTACTTTGTGTGGATGACCCCGTTTGTCCTTGAGACGAACTGTGCGGCGCAGCAGCTTGACGTGGAAAACAGATTGGATACCACCAAACATTGCGTAGCTTACTGCGTCAGCATTATAGTGCTATTTCTTCCAAAATCGTGTGTGCGTGCGTGTGTGTGTGTGTGTGTGTGCGTGCGTGCGTGCGTGCGTGCGTGTGTGTGTGTGTGTGTGCGCGTGCGTGCGTGCGTGCGTGTGTGTGTGTGTGTGTGTGTGTGTGTGTGTGTGTGTGTGTGTGTGTGTGTGTGTGTGTGTGTGTGTGTGTGTGTGTGTGTGTGTGTGTGTGTGAAGCGCCCGCCTTCCTCTCCACCCACCTTCACCCACCTTCATCCTCCAGAAGGCCTTAACACACCCACCTCCGCCACCTAGGGGCCTCCGCCCACCAGCTCACCCACGCAGGATCGGAACGAAAAAGCGACAGCGAAATCAAATTGAAAGACGCAAGAGGAGGCGATCATTTTGAATGCGGAAATGAAAAAAGCGAAATGTAAAACCAATACATTGTTATAAACCAGATTTGTTGCATCACATCGTATGATCACCCGTCATTTTTTTTCCTTTGAGCACAGTTCACAATTTCCCCATTTCATGTGCGTTTTTTGCTGCCTTGTTCTTCGTGGTCGCTAATCACGTTTCTCACCGAGTAACAGAGTGTCATCCATGTGCCCAAGCAACGCGAAACGCGCAGTTTACGTCGCACATACTGACATGTTGACAAAGGCGCCCGCACAGTTCTTCGGGGTTTATGCTAGAGAGCAAGCAAGACATATCAACTTGTTTGCTGATAACGAGAGGTTATAGGAACAAGTTAGTAGAAATGAAGCTTCGTGGATCAGGAAACAAACTTATGTGGAAGGCATTCTTTAGCTGCTCTAGTGAAAAGGCAGATGGCGTCGGCGCGCCATCTGATGAGTGGAAAGGTTAGCAGGAGGACGAAGACAAGTTTCCGAAGAAGTATACACGAACAGCAGCACTGAAAGGCATAGAGCCAGTTGCAGGTATGGGATAGCAACACGAGAGGGGGAAAACAATTGAATTTTACGTGGCGCAGTCGTAGTTGCAGAGAATCTCTAGGGGCAGCCTTCCTACTTGCAGTAGAGGCTAGAACTTCTACCTTGCGTACTTACAGAGGGCATCGTAAATTCGCTGGTGGAGGGGAGCGTGATGAGCGTAACAAGAACGCTGAGTGTTTATTCAGCTCTCTCGATACCAAGAGGTTGTTTGAATGTAGTGTATGCACGCATCCGAATGCCTGAATTCAATCTACACCCATTTCCGAAGGTGGCTTACGCCATCGGCAGCGCCGCCCTCGGAACGAGTGCCCACATTTTACCCTCTGAGCATGGTCAGCCTCGTATACAGACGGCGTAAGAAGGAGATGCTCCTAAAAAGAAGCGTGTTTACTCTGCGTGCACCAGATGCGTCTCCCACCGCCGTCGGTGGGCGAGACGATGCCGCGTCTCCCTGCTGCGTGGGGGCTGCCTTGTCGAGGCGCTGGCACAGTGCCCCTTCGGTTTTTTTCCATATTGCTTGTGTTCTCTATTTTTCGGCGCTTTCGTTCCGTAGGCTCACATCCGCTGCACCGCTTTACTTGCGTTCGTGGTTAATCTGGGAAGGAACACAGGCTGTTCGAGCAACAGGGCGCGCACTCGTGCCTACCGCTATGACTGGCCGGCACGAATGAGCCACGTTTACGCCAAAGCTCTGAATCCTCTGAACCCGGCACTAACGTTTCTGGTTTGTCCTGGAATAGAGAAGCATGACGAAACCACCTTCTTACTTTTCTTTTCTTTTTTTTTGCATACGAAAAAAAAAACACGGGACGATATTTGTTGACACATTTGCGACTGCGTAATTTTCTCTGTGTGACGTAAGAGAAGGGGTCGTGCAAACAACGCGGTCGTGTTTCAACACTCGGGCGTGCGACGAGCGAGTGATTTCATACTGTTGGCGCTGTTGGTATATTTTGTTAGATTTTTCTCACTTCATGCTGAAACTCCACGTTATAAAGGGTAGTCGTATTCGAGTTAGGATCAGCGGAGATGTTTTGGTTCACAGCGGTCGCAATTTAAATCATCGCTCCGTTTCTTCCTCTGTCATTTATTTACACCTTGAATCTTTTGGGGGCTGCTTCTGGAGTTAAAGGGGTCAGCTCAGCTTGTCGCAGTCGAGAGCTACCTGGTTCGCCTGATCACCAAACAGAGAATTGACCCGGTCGGTCAGAGCCACAAGGGCGACATGGCGGGGTGTGTGTGCCATTAGCGCTCACGTGATCCAGGATGAGGCTGGCAGATGCCCCGCACTTGCAAATGAGGGGCGAGGATGAGGTACAACTTTCCCATTCCCTCTCTGGCTCCCAAAGAGCGCCCAAACTGGTCGCCCGCCCCGGGAGAAGAGTTTGGGCGCTCTTTCCGGTTGCTTTCACGCGCATAGTTCTAAGACGAGCCCTCTAACTCAGAGATAGGCTTTGGGTGCCGAGATCCTGGCGGACGGCGTTAACGTCGCCTTGAAATCAGTTCTATCAGGAAATTCGAATGCGCGTTCGCTCACGTACTGGCACGCCCGAGTATAGACAAACACGGCAGTGGAGCGGGCAGCGCCAAGAGTTGCCATTCAGCGCGTAGCTATGGTACTAGCTAGGTAAGTAGCAGGACCGCGGCCCTGACTGCGAGTGAGAAGGCAGGGGGAAACAAAACTTGCTTGGTGCTACGCGAACGTGCATATGCCGAGCGTGAGCCGTCCTCACTGACGAGACCGCCGGCGGGCCCAACCGTGTGCCGGTGAACGGCCGGGGCGCTCTATCGCGAAGCTCCGAATCAAAATGTGCCGCAGGCAGACGTCGCCTCTCGCTAGAGACAGTTTCACCGGCGGGTGAAATGCTGCTGGTCCCGTGATGGGGCTTGCGCAACGGTCACCCGAGTGAGCGGGAGGCGGCGGCCGCGTTGGGACTCGAGGTTTGTGACGTGGCCAGATGTGTCTGGGTGTGCGTGCGTGCGTGCTGCGGCTTGTCTACGTCGCCTCTGGTGGTGCCTCGCCGTTCTTCGCCAAAACAAACAGCCGAGTGCCGCCTGACAGAGTCAGCGGAGTTGAATTCGATTCTACTCGGCCTCCGCCGCAGTCTTGCTTAACCGCGGCACGAAAGACCAGAAGGACATAATCCCGTAGCAACGTTTTCTGACAGCGCCATCTCCTCGGGTGCTTGTACTTGTGTTCCTGTATGCTCGGTCCTGTCTCGTGTGCGGCAGGCCTCGAAACCGGAGTGACGTTTGCCGCACACTGCCTCGCTTTTATTCTCTCTGGACCGTTCTATAATTCTGCATTGTTTATTTCTTCGTGTTCTCTCGGTTAGCTCTCTGAATATTGATATGAGCCGGAACAACAATAAATGACACTCGCAGTGGCGTCACTAAGGTCAGCTGCACCCGGTGCCGTGGGCACCACTTCACCCACTTTCCCTCTACTACTTTTTCGCCGTGATCCGCATGAGAGTAAAGCTCGCTACATACAGATAATTCCGTAAACAGCCACGTGAGAAACTTACTTTTTAACATATTGTCATGTTCATATAAGGAGAAACATAAAAGCAAACACGTGAAACCGTGATATTTCCTCTTTAAACAACGGAGCGCTAATGAAGAGAGAGCACAATAACTTTTTGTGACATAGTTGAATGTGGCGATTGACAGTGTGATAATTAGCAGAGCCAAGAATAAGTAAATATGTACTCAAGTTTCGCAATTATTTGTTCACCGTTTGAAAGTTCAGAATCCATTGATTAGGAATATTTCAGAAGCGTTAAAACTGCACCAGCCAAGGGTTGGTATAAAAAATAGTTTTAAGTGAATTGATATTCGGTGCAATAACTGCAAACAAAGCAATACTGCAATTGATACAAGCACTGTATGGGCACGCGAAAACGCGCATACTGATTGCGCAGGGATGGTCAAGGATAATCAAAATGGCGAAAGGCGCGAGGCCCACTCAAACATACGGTTTCTAAAACGACTGAACTGATATGAGTTGGAATAACCAAGAATAAATAAGCACCCAATCAAGACAGTTTTCCTCGATCCGGGAAACAGCTTAAGTACATTTGCAAGAATAATAAGGTACCAATATCTAATAAGGCGAAAGCAACACTTTCAGAACGTTACATGAGATACAACTTTTGAAAATAGAAAACACAGCGCAGCCACATATCTAGAACGAAGTGGACGACAGAACGCGCAGAACTTGTCCAAATTTCTGGCTTAACGCTTGACAAAACTACATACGAGGTGTGCTCAGTAAGTTGTCTACCCCAGCATGTTCCACCAGTAATGGGGACCTTAGCTCCTCGGTGCAGAGCGCGGCCATGTACATACAGTAGCAGTTTAGTCCGATTAAAGCACTGCAAGTGACAGCAAGTAATCAGCGCGAAAAGATGGCACACGCCAGGCGTCGTTGTTACGTGTTGGGTAATAATTACCTTTGGGCTCTAAATTAGCTAGATCATCAAAGAAAGGGTCGTTATTATTCGTTTTCTTCCATAACATGTATTTAGCAATAAATTATTGAGGTCATTAACTGGTTCTACTTTTAATGATCTGAAGACAGAATGAGTATGAGCCCTAAAGGGACATTTGCAACGATACGAAGGGCCTTTTTCTGCATTTTCTGCAACCTAAACACCATTTTACCGGGGCGCTGCCATCCTGCATGCGCAGTGCCGTCTATGATCTGGGCAGTATGGTCGCCATGTTGGAATGTGGGATCACGCAGTTGTGCATTCGCATGTGGGTCAACAGCAGCTCCTTTCTTTCTAGTGTGCTTTAATTTCGGTGCAGCAGTGCTCATGGCGCGAGGCATTATTCCTTGAGGTTGAGTCAAGCTCGCTGAGACATGTCCGGTGCTTCGGGTAGCAATGAAGCTGCAAAAGCTCGTCGAATCGTAGCAGTGCGCTGGCAGTGCTTTTGATCAGCATTGGATGTTAATGATGACTCGTTATAGAGGAATTTGCCTTGAATGGCTCCCTAGATCATCATATTCCGATTGTACACCCCGCGAAGAAAAAGCGAGACAGGACTGCGGCGCCTTTGGAGATGGGCATTCGCTCTGCACTGGGTCTTCCGTTTCTTACCGGATCGCGTGCAGGCGGAAGGTTGCCTAGACTCCGCGCACTCCCACCCTTCGTGCATACGTCCTGGAAAGGATACTTATGAATTCGCTTTTCTACATCACATCAATGATAACTGCGGCTGTGTCAGTCGCGAGCGATCCATTGCTGGCGGTACCGTTCGTTCGCTTACTTCGTTGTTTTATGGGTCGTTAGGAAATACCGCGATCATAGGATTGAATATTTTCGGATAAAAACAGTTCCTGAGAACAGTAGCGTGCAAACACGCGAGGCACATTTATTGCGGCTTCGCTGTGTTGCGTTGCCGATTTTAGCCTGCAAATATCAGTCCAGATTAGACTACTGTGTTATCAAAGCACAAGCCAGCATTCGTCGAGCAGCCTATGGTACTTGCCTTTCGTCTTTTTGTCAGCGGATAAGATTATCTGTGCAGGCGTCGCCGTCCAACTTTCAGCTGAGTAAAAGTGGATGTTTTTAAGATATAGTTTTTCGCATGAAAACACATATAGCTCTAACAGAACTGAAGCAGTTATCCCCTTTCGTTCGTATCCAGAATGAAAAAAAAAGGCGTTGTTTTTCACCGACCAAGTGTTGCGAGCAGGCGCGAGCTGACAAGGAAGACGAGAAGTCTTTCCTGTATGCCATTTTATGAGGTAAAAACAACTTAATGTTCACAACCGAAAGAAGTCGCTGCTCTTGGTCCGCAAGAACTCGATGCAGCTGGAAAATCCTGCAACCACAGTGCCGGCACGATTGGCCATGAGCGTCGCATGCTTATATTTCCAAATTTTTTCGCTTTCGGTAGTTCTTGCATCCAAAGCCTACGCAATGGTTCCCAGTGGATCTCGAGCTAGTAGTCACAGCGCTAAATCCACGAAATAGCAAAAAAAAAAGTGGCAAAAATGCGTCAAGCGCCTACTGAGCTAGCACACTGAAGACATGGCGCGGGCATCGCCGATCGCACTGGCCGGAGAGGAGGAAGGCAGTCGGCGCGCAGCCGACAAACTGGGCGCGAGGCTAAGATGGAAAAGGGTGTATATGTATTTAACTATGTTGCCGTGCCCACACACAGACCATGTGACAATAGGGAAGATCTTATAGAAACAGTGCATTATAAACTAAATGTTTGACACTAAGTGGTAATAAAAAGCGAACTTTGCATAACATGCCTGTAGTACGTCTGGCTAATTTTATTGCGATATTATCAATATATAAGTCCCATGACAAATTACACTGCCTAATCACACCTAGGCACTTTGCTGGCGAAACTTTTTCAACGCATTGGGAAGCAATCGTAAATGTAGGTAAATATTCTGGTGGCTTGTTTTTTGGTCTAAAAAGTGCTGCTTTAGTCTTTGTTGCGTTAATTTTCAACGAAGGTTTCGTACTCCATGCGACCAATTTTCGCAAAAATTCATTTGCATTTTTTTTTAAAATTCGGTTATTGTTTTAGCCGTGAAAATTATGCTCACGTCATTTGCATACATGACACACTAAACTCGGTACAGGTCAAGATGACCGCCGTAATGTGGAGGCTATGGTTTGCAAGATCATCAGTATTATGGCACATCAGCTAGGCATTTCAGCTGGCGTGGTTTACATTATCATTCATGATGTTTTGGCTGTGTCAAAGGTTAATTTCTGGCCGGTGCCACGAATGTTGAAGCCTGAGAAGAAAGCATGTCGCCAGCAATATAGGCAAGATAATTTAGACATGCTAACAACAATACAGGAGGCTTCTCGAATTGTTACGGGTGATGAGACAAGGGTCAACCTCCGCGACCCGGAGTCCCAACAAGAGTCAGTGGAATAGAGCCACGAGAATCACGAACCCCCAAAAAATTTCGTGTGCAAATGTCACCTGGAAAGATTATGGCAATAGCTCTTTAGGATACAGGAGAAGATTTATTCGCACACATTATGTAATCCCTCGCATTAGAACTGTGGTAGGCAGATGACCTCTTATGTTGTTTCGGTTTTTATCAATGAACTGCGTTTCACCTACACCTTATATCGGGATTTTAAAATTGTTCGTTCATTTAAACGTGTTGTCAGACTTTATCTTGTTTCATCTGTTGGTACTTGACATTTGTTTCAATTCATTGGCTAGAGGCGTTATGTTTTGTCCTTGGTGCTTTGTTCTTTACTTCATTATTCAAGAGGTATTTCTGATTCCATCAAATGCATCGATTCCTGTCTTGTGTTGATAAATTCATCTTTTTGTAAAAATTTCCCCACAGTGCTGTTGTAAACGCTTCCCTGAATTTTGTATCTTTACGTGGTGCCCAGAGCCCCTTCAAGTAGTCTTATCTGCCTTTAGCTCTGGGCTCCAGGATTTTTTGATAATCCAAAAAATAAAATTCTAATTCCAATATCATAATTCATGCCACTCAAGGCGATGACGCGAGACATCTACTCTTCAATGATTCGGCAATAAATGAGCAATCAAGGCGAAATTCTGAATAAACCTGCCGGCAAGTGTTATTCCGCTTCACAAAAATGCGCGAACTCAGAAGTCTTGCAAATCACAAGCATCTATATTGGAATGCGGCTTCATGAAGCTTAACCATTCACACTGTAGTTAAGACCTCGGTCTCGGGGGTTACTTTTTCTTTCGTAGAAATTTCTGCGTGGGCAACTATTTCCTGGTGACAGTGCAGTCGAAGAGGTGGTAACAGACCCTGCAGCCGCAAGAAGTACCTTTCTGTACTACGGGAAACCAAAGGAAGCGTAGTGAAATTAGCGTATTGACATCAAGAGGAATTACACTGATGTATAGTAAGTTCAGTCACCCCGCCCCCACCCCCCCCAATATTGTTTTCATATTGAGACAGACAACTCAATGAACACGCCTCGTATTATCCTGGTTAGGAGATAATGAATGTGCTAACTGTGTAGGCACTTGGTGAACGCATTCATTCCCACGAGGTATGTACGAATTAAGAAAAAAATAACAGAAAAAATTTCCTTTTTCTGAATATGAGAACCCCATAGCCCCTGATCCTTCCTTCAACGTCGATGATTTTTGCGAGTTTACTTTCAAAACGTAGTATTGCAAGGCCCGAGTACTTATAAATGTTCTCACTCAAGGTGTTAAGCAGCTTTCGATTCGTTTCGAAATGTAACCGCCGCCCCCTCTCCCTTTCATGACGGACGCCACAGGTGGATATATTCACATGAATATTTTCAGATCGCGTAATGAAGTGGTGCGAGGCAATTAAATCCCACTGAGTGGAGAAAATGAGACGAAGTCCAATGCGGGTCAGTTATACGGCGTCTTCAAAGTCAATACCTGTCGCTTTGATGCGCCTCTATAGCCACGTTATTTTGACGGAAAATGCGCTCTCAGGTAAATTAGTCATAAAAAGCTTTGAATTCCTATATTAAAACATTGAGCTCGTTCCGAGTTAAACGAGACTCCATTAATCTGTTGCACTTGCACCCTCTTGCGGACCACAACGCCCGCACCCCCCTAGAGACGCCACCAGAGGTGGGCATTTGACCTCAAAAATCTCGACCTCACCTCAACCTCAGAAAAAATTTGAAGACCTTACCCAACCTCATCAGTTGAGGTTGAGGTGTCCTGAGACGAGCTCACCTCACTTTTCCTGAGGCTACTGGCGACCTCATCCAACCTCACCTCAATCTTGAGGTTGGCTGATCAACCTCAGCAAACAAACAAAAAAACAAAAGTGATTAAGAAGTTTTTCAGTTAAAAATAATTCTGAGAATCCTGTCAGGCAGGAAATTCAAAATGATGACTCCATCATTGTTTGGTCTGGTTTATAGGGCTTACCGTCCCAAAGCGACTCAGGCTATGAGGGACGCCGTAGTGAAGGGCACCGGAAATTTCGACCACCTGAGGTTTTTTAACGTGCACTGACATCGCACAGTACACGGGCCTCTAGAATTTCGCTTCCATCGAAATTCGACCGCCGCGGCCGGGATCGAACTCGCGTCTTACGGGCCAGCAGCCGAGCGCTGAAACCACGCAGCCACCGCGGCGGCTTGTGGTACTATTGTGATGACTAGTTATTACAATAGCGGCACTAAGCGGTCTGTAATTATTTAATAAGGTGTGTACAGACGCTGCTGATGTGCACGTAATAGGAGAAGCTTATAATCTGGGATGAGCCCTCGGATGATGAACCCTCGGATCCCTCGGCTTGCGGACAGGGGTGCCCCTTACGCGGTTACCACCAGTACGTCGGAGCGGGCTTTCTTCATTAAGTTTGCTTCACTATTTGTAAGCTCATCACTGTCAACATTCGACAGCTGCTTCGCGCGAACTTGTTCGTACTGGAAGCCTCTCGTTCATTCACGCATGAACCGGCAATTGAAAAACACAGACCTTCTACACCATCTACCGGAAATTGGGAGGGCGGGGGAGGGGGAGGGGGAAGGTATTCACGATACTCTTCTTAGACTTGCGAATAGCGAATGTAAAGAAATTGGTCGCCGATGTGCTTTCCAACTTGACGGCTACGCAGACGAACATCAGTATATTTCGATTTTTTAGCTCTATACGGTATAGCGAAAGCACTCAGCGTATAAAGATGGAAATGTTGCCACCTAGCAAACGCTCTTTTCAGTACTCTGTAAGCTGCCTTCGAAAACAAGCTGCGACTGTAGTACTCCAACAGAGGCGCGTTGTATTTATGTCTATGTAGAAGCGAGCGGCTTTTTGTTAATGCGAAAGCATTAGATGGCTCAGTTTCAAGGTCATATTCGCAAAAAAGTGTCCGCAAGAAATAGCACCATGAGACGTCATGAGTCGATGAGGCACGTGACGAAGATGGTGACGTCACATCATTAATTAACGCTATTTAAGATACACTGACCAACATGCCTAACCAATGTTAATTAATGTAGTTAGGTAACCCTAATACTAACTAGTATTAGTGATGACATCATATGAGTGTGACGTAACGCCTGGTCACGTGACAGCGATGAAATATGATGTGGAATCTAGTCACGTGAAGACGATGTAATGTGACGTCACACCTGATCAGGTGACAACGATGTAGTGTAACGTTATACCAGGTCCCGAACCACCCCATTTCAAAGTCGATATGGATTTCACATTACTACACATGCGCGCATGATGCATTACAAAGAGTGCCTACAGCTCAGTGCGCATTAATGACATTCGGATTGTCCAGCAGGTAAACGTGCCAGTGCTCATGTGTGGCATACTGCAACGATTATGCAACGACACATGCCGTTTACCCTCGAGGTGATGGCGATGATGATGACGATAATAATAGTTTATCTTTATTAGCCCGGCGAAGTCGATATACCGTTGCCAAATTAAAAGTTTAATAATATTGATTAAATACTGTACATTACCAGCTACTGAAGACAATAATTCTGCGGGAAAACAGGAATAATTGCAGCTAATAATTAAGGATGACGATGTTGATGTTCTTGGGAGGTCAAGACCCTCCCCCGTTGCCGCCACTTCCCTCCAGGTGGCGATGGTAAAGGTGTCGAAATCCTGGGAGTTCTCCGATGACTCGGTTATCCCGCTGCACTTTGCAGGAACGGACTAAATTATGTCTTCGAACACTTTGCCGACCTTTAAAATCACATGGGCCAAAACAACTGGCCTAGAGTGGCGGCGTGAACCGCTCTCCCTGTCAAGAGCACCGCGGCTCTCCGCTCAAATTCTGCTGCAGCGAAGTCTTTTTCCAGCCCCCCCCCCCTCCTCCCCCAAACACGGGACAAAAAAAAAAAAACGCCTAAATACTATACGGCTAAAAAAGTTCTGGGTACCATTTCATCAACCAGTCTGAGACCAGTTGCTTTGAGTCAATCACTTTTTTTCCTTCAAAACTGAACTAATCAGTGGTATGCCGGCATCCTCGAAATTTTTTACCCGCGAGGGCATGGCGCGAGCATTCTGCGAAGGCGCTTAAGATGAACGATCGGTTTCTGCAAAATAGTAAAAGGAAAGATAACGGTGTGAGCAGTGCCTCGGCGTCTCCAAGGCAGGCCGCCAACCTAACTGATCTCATACAAGAAAAGAAAAAAACAAAGGGAATGACTACAAACTTACAAAAACCGCACACTAGAAACAGAAGCTAAGGACAGTGTGCCCCATTAAACGCCATATTAGAAGGTTTGAAACATCGACTCAGCAGCGCAGCGCCAGCACGTTATCAGTTCCATTCGCACATCCTCATTAAAAAAAGGAAAAGGAATCAGCTGCCACATTATCATACATTCATTATAGTTTTGCATATTTTACTGCTGTAACATCGCTATGCTGGTACGTTCGCCACGTGCTGCGGTGTTTCGGCATAATATGTGAATTCCCGAGAAGGAATAAGGAACAGGAGACCGAGCAAAGGTTGTTTAGAAAGATATAAAAAGAAATTATATTTGCATCTGCTTGCATTACGGAACGGGAATATACAGAAGTTGTGTGAGATTCGAAACGGGAAGACACCTATCAAAAGCTTCGATGATGTTAGGCAGGTTTTTCTGGTCTCGTTCTTTTATCATAGAATCAGCATGTATCCTTGTTAGGAATCGCCTTAATCTCATTCTCTTGCCTGTGCCGATTGCTTCAATTTCTTCTGAGTCACCGTGTAATGTACAGCAGGATCCATTTATTCGACTGCAAAGCAAGAGCCGTGACGTCAGCGCCGACAATGAGCATGAACACGAAGCAGTCTTGCTTTGCGCCATCCGCGCTGCGACGAATTTATGGCGTGCCTGTTGGAATTGACCTATTTGTTTGCTGCATCAGACAAAGCTACCGCGGGTCAACGTGAGTTATGTGCTTTGCGCGCTCCCGGGAGTTTGAGCCCACCGGTAGGCAGCGACGGGTGCTACGCCAGCGGGGGAATGGGGAGGGAGAGTGGCGTGCCGTGACAACAGCAATCCTTCCAGGAAGACCAGAGGGGTGCGTCTTCCTGTAGGCTCGGGTGAGCGGACATTACGGCGCAGCACCGAAAGCTACGAGGGAACTGTGACATCCGGTTGTACAAACAGGGGAAACCGAACACCAAGCGTCATTGCATGAACACTGCAGTGGTGCGCTGCAACTCCGCTTCGGAAGCGGCACTCGTCGAATGAAGCCGCGGCAACTGCAAAAAGTGTCGACCTCAATATTTCGACCTCACTGAATGACGACCTCACTCAACCTCAAACTCACGTGTGAGGTTGTGGTCTGATTTGCCGACCTCACTCACAAAATTTCTAGCCATCGCCGAACTCACCTCAACCTCACTTCACGACGTGAGGTTGAGGTCATTTTGAAGTTGAGGTCGACCTCATGAGGTCGAAACCTCTTGAGGTTGCCCACCTCTGCCACTGACATTTCGGGATCTGAGACCTCCCGTCTGTCATATGTTTTTGGGCTGTCTCTCAGCCTCAGAACGGAAATCGTGATAAAAATCGCTTAAGCTTAAGTCGCGCATTTCCAGCACCAAATGCAGAGTTGGATGTTCGCCACCCACTGTGCACTTGTGCAGGGACAAGGGTTTCAAGGACACGGATTTTACAGGAAGTGGGACTAACGGCTACAATGGAGGAGGATTTCTCCTACTGGCTGGCTGGGAGCAATACGAGCAGGAGCCTTCTCCGGTTCCTGCACGAAAATACCTTACACGATTTCCTATAGTACGCAGCCGACCCGTATTATGCATTTATGGCAGATGTGCAAAAAAAAAAAACTATCATTGCTGTCACTGCAAGAAGTCAGTTGCATGCGAATAAACTATCCACGCTTTTACAGTCAGGGAATTCAATCACGCTGGCGTCATCGTTACTTTGTCTTACTTTGCCTTTGAATTATCATTTCAGCCGAACCTAAATAGATAGGTGGGTATAGGCTACATAAGACGAAACTCCGTGAGTAGCGCGGATATGTTCAGGAGCAAGAGAATCAGTCGCGCACTCAATTTTATTGTTTAGTGTTGTTTTGCAGAATTCTGCATCTATTAAACGAGAGCTACCTAGCTGTTACTATTTTTACTTATAAATCCAAACACACACACACACACGCACGCACGCACGCACGCACACACACACACACACACACACACACACACACACACACACACACACACACACACACACACACACACACACACACACACACACACACACACACACACACACACACACACACACACACACACACACACACACACACACACACACACACACACACACACACACACACACACACACACACACACGCATGCACACACGCACACGCGCGCGCAGACACACACACGCACGCACGCACACACGCGCACGCACGCACGCACGCACACACGCACACGCACTCACACACACACACACACGAAGGGAGCCAACAGTCACCGAAACCAAGGTGCACAGGGGAATGCTTTAATTTTTTTTTATGTGTAGCGCTAATCAGTGGGATAATAACACTTAAATTATTATATCGCCTAAAGAAGATTACTTATAAAGCAGCAGAAAAAACAACCATGCCGCCGGCGGCATGGTTGTTTATGGTTTATGGTTATATATATATATATATAAGGCAAATGAAGTGAGGGGCTCGTTTGACAAACATATTTAGGAAGCCAACAGTCACCGAAATCAAGGTGCATAGAGGAATGTTTCTTTTTTTTTAATATCTAGTGCCAATCAATTAGTTTTTCTTGAAAAAAATTACTTATAAAGCAGCAGAAAAATATGTTTCCTAAATATGTTTCACCAATAATTTGTCTGTCTTGAAAGCTTCAGTTGTAGGAACTACTAATTCTGCGCTGCAAACATTTGTGAAGCCGTCATCCCACTGTACCTTGGTCATTTCTACCGCCGAGGTTTTTCGCTAGCATTGTGAAGAATATGCTAATAGACTGCTAGAGGAGTGGTACTATCGTTATAGTAAAAACACGAACGGAAGCTTCACGGAAAGAAATGACCAAGACAATGGGGCGAGGAACTCAGATATTTTTGTAATGCAGTGAAAAAATCAGGGCTTATTGAACAAACATTAGTTAATGACATCCCAGTTGAAAGCAAGAAATGCGCATGTAATGTTAAGGCAAGATAACGATCAGTCGTTAATAGGTGACACGACTAGATTCAGAGAGAAGTCACGAATAACAGGGCATAGCAGGCCAAGTGGACGGATGAGACTAGGAAGTTTGCGGGGATGATGTGCACAGCCGCAGCTGGCACAGGACACGGTTAATTGGAGATATAGGCGAGACCTTTTTCCTGCTGTGAACATAGACCATGATATAAAACAGATCTCAGGAACTTCATTCTCAAAACAAAAAAGAAATCGACAGAGGCACTTAATATTGCTTACGTGTGGGGATGCACAAGTGTACTGTCCCTGGGTGTATTGACACCCGCCCTACAGACACCACCCATTTTCACATGCGCGCGTATGACACCACCCGGAACGCTGTACGACTGTGGTTGCATAAAAAATTTGATGCGAAAATTGGTTTTTGAGGAAAGGAAATGGCGCAGTAACTGTCTCACGTCTCGGTGGACACTTCAGCCCCGCCTTACGTGAAGAGGTAAAGAGTCTGGGAAGGCATGCAATTTCAGGTGCGTATGTCGTCGGTTAGAATCTCGGTCGCAAGATAGACTCTAACTTGACTAGCACATATGAACCATATGCAACGAGAAATCGTATGACCCCATCCGGAACGCTGCGCGAAAAACAATGGCGTCGCAGTTTTGGTACAAATGTTGTCGCGAAAACTGGCGCCACATTGAGATCGGACATCGGGAAGTATATACAGACGGACGACATGCATATGATTGTTTTAAGTGGCGATGCTCGGCTTGCAGTGTGCGTCATACGGACGCTTGATTACGTCACGCTATTTTTCTTGCCATCGCCGGGATTTTTTGTACGTGCCATCTGCGAGTACACACACACACACACGCCGCCTGCTTTTCTCGTAATGGGACTAATAATTCTTTCACATAAAAAAACAACTACAGGATAGGCTCTTCACGAGCGATAAATGTATGTGGTTAACTGTACCTGTCTCTGCTTTTTCTGCAGTTCTAAGCACTGGAACACAAATTTTAGCTAGGGACATTCAAATCAGCGTAACTGCTAGCATTTTATTGCACAGCCATGCTGCAGTAATAGCTGACCAGTGATAGACGGAATATGCACAGGTATACAAATGAGAAAACGAAAACCATCATTTATTGACATGGTTTGTTAACAACAAAAATTCTAATACATCGCTGAAACCCTGTAGTGAACACAATTTACACAGCTCAGTTAGCTGCTATCACAGATAAACCACAACATCTGAATGACAAAGAAATCCAGTTTCTAGCATAGCAGCAAGCAACTGCGCAAATCTCTCTAGTAACTGACATTACAAGCCCATCATCCATTATAATATGGTCCCATTCCTGGGATTCAGTAAAATTTTGCTTGTAAATGAAAAAATGATTAGAGTAAAGATTACGTTTTTGCACGCATATAAGCGCAGGGAAAGAATTTACCTATCTATACGTCATCCCCTTTCCTGCCTTGCACAGAACAGGACGTTGACCTTGAGATGCAATTCATGTTTGTGGGGGTGGGCTTTCGCGGGATGAAATAACTTTTTCGAGGTCCGGTCTACTACCAACAGACTTGCGTACAGCCATGCACTTATTGCAATGGAAAAAAACACCGAGTAATTTCCGCCCACACATGACGCCGCTTGCACGAACGGCGTGCGCCGAAGGTAGCTTCTGCTTGCGCCGAACAATTATTTTGATAGGCGGTGTTCCAAGACTCGTGCGTTGTATACGTACCCCGCTATTCGAGAGAGCAAAAAAAAAGTTGTCGAAAACTTTATATTTTTGTTTATGTTGGAGGCTTTCGCGGGACCACAGCTATGGGAGCGGCACCGAGCAAGACAAACTCGCCTGCTGTGCTCGTTGTCCCCGGTGGAACAACAACAACAACAAAAAAGCAATTCACGTTCAGCTTAGAACGCGTATCGTACAGGGCAAACAAAAGTGGCGCAGCTACGAGTGCGCGCAGTGTCATTGGGCAACAGCTTGACACATGGAAACAATGATGTTTTGTGTGCCGCACGACTTTCAGTTTCTTTGTTCCACCTCGCTGCGGCGGGGGGGGGGGGGGGGGGGGGGGGGGGGGGGGGGGGGCACGTGTGCGCCGCCCCGATTCGCTTCTATTATCGGGCGCATGCCGGTATCAGCCCCGTGGCGGGCGTATACGCCATTTGAGTGTTTTTTTCGGTCCGTTCTTACGGACGCCCTAGGTTCATCTGCGTCCATTGTCTCTGGATTGGCGCAGTCCTGAGAAGTGGACGAACGTCCTCTGCTCGCGACGACCGACATTTCTGATTCATCCTCGCCTCGTCTAATCCGGCCGGCTTCTAATCAGGCAGATCAGAGCTTTTTGTGCGCTTCGCTGGTATGCAGACTTGAAAGAGGAGCGCAACTCTCAGCCGCACTGAATGAGCTGTCCTCGAACACTGCAGCGTAAGTACGCGCGTTATCATGTGTCTCGAATGTGTAGAATTTCATGCTGAACGGACAGTGTCTTGACTGACCCAGCCCTATTGGCTTCCAAAATAACACGCATGCGCTGAAAATAAATCTTTCCACCCAGTGCTTTCCTGGCCATTGCAGCCAGTGGCGCGACTGTAGCTGTAGCACTGACACGGTGTCTGTACGCGTCCGCCTATAGCTCATGGATAGTCGTGCTAGCGCCCAGAAATTTTGAACAGCTTTTCCCTTTTTTTTATTATTGATCGTACACTGACCATTATATCAGAACTGAGAGCTCTCACGCAGCCTTGCAACAGTCGTTTGACGGAGTACCTTGCATGGCGCTTTTAATTCATCCTAAAAAATTTTAAGCTCGATAGGTGCACAACTTTGCAAATGTGAAGTTTTCTTAATATCTGTTCTCTCAAATGGTGTCCTGTCAGTACGAACAGAAAGTAGGCGCGAAGTGGTTATGAAATTATAAAGAAATAATAACAGTGCATGTATGGTAAGTCCAGAAAGGAAGAACTAATTATACAATTGAGCAGAAATTAGAGGCTTGTTATGACGTACGTATGAAGAAAGCCAGCAGAAACCAATGAGCATAGGAGAATGTCATACTTATACTTTTAATTTGTGGTGTTGATCAATGGTAGATTACTAG